>NW_009923236.1:0-41322 GCF_000696875.1 Nestor notabilis
TAACTATTCTATGATTCTATGATTATATGATTCTATTATCACAAGCACTGATCTGGTCATATCATTGTTCTGCTTAATGCAACAGAGTTTTGAGGAAATTAAGGTGGGAGAATTTCAGGAGCACCCAGATTTGAGACTGAGTGGACTAGCAGGATTTTATTGATTTTTTCTTTTCAACGGTTGGAACTAGTTCAAGTAAGTTAGCACACCCACAGTTCAAATGCACTATCAGGGAAAAGGTTTAAAATAATTCTAGTTTTCCTTCGTTGGGTCAGGCAAAGTTCAGGTTCATATACCTCCAGCCACAGCTGCTTGTTCCAGGATGCCATGCTGACTCAGTGAAATACACATACCTTTTCAATAAACCTAACTGAGTCATTCAGAAAAGTGATATATAATGTACAAACATCAATGGAAACCCAAGAGCTGTATAGCTAAGCCCATGGAAGTTGTTTTTCTTCTTTCTGAAGTCTTTACCTTTGACTTAGGCGCCAAGCTGGGGCTCTGTACTGCCTGCCCACGTGCCCAGACCTGCCCAGTGGCTGCTCCAGGGGAGCCAAGCAGGGGCTGCCACTTCAGTGGATGCCAGCACACTATGTCAAGAGCTGTCATGTTTGTTATTTTTAGAATTTGCCTACATGGCTGATATTAATGATTAATGTGCGCTGGCCCAAACATGAATTAGGTAAATACACAGCCAACCCTTGTGTGAATGGCTTGGTTCAGAATTAAGATAGGCTTGCTTCATTCTGTAGCCATTTCTCTAAGTTAAAATCTTAGGGTTTATCCTGAATTGAAAGGTCCATGAGGACTTCAGTGACATTTGATTAATATCCTCTAATTTCACATCTTCGGCTAATTCAGACTAATGTCCCTCAGCATCCCTCTGAAGACAAACCTTACATTTGCTTTTTGAAATTCATAGATAACATGGAGGAACTTCCACAGAAAACTGTGGTAATTGTTACCAATAGTCTGAGTGGAAAATGAAATGATTCACCACTGGACTTTCAGTATGTATCCCTGTCCAAAAGCATTAAAAATATTGATCTGAAACTGGAAGTATGAATTGGCAGCACCTTCACAGCAGCAAGGCCAAGAGCAGACTTCTGAAGAAAAACAGCTTCCCTGGGCTTAGCTATGCAGGTCTCGGGTTTCTATTGATGTTTGTAGATTATGTATAACTTTTCAGAGTGACTCAGTTATGTGTATATATTAGTCATTGAATTTTAAGTCTACACTATAGGTTTTTGTCTAGCTTTAACCTTAATAAACTTCCAAGTTTTTTACCTATTTAATATTTACATTTATACTAGACAAGTGCCTTAGATCTATAGCTCTGTTTGACTTGGGCTATCTTAAATGTCACTAAAGTTTTAGAAGTGCGAAGCTTCCTTTTTATTTGAATTAAATTTCACTAAAAATCCTCCCACACTAAACTGCACAAAAGAAGAAAAAACATTTTAAAGAAATTTCTCACAGTTTCTTCCTTGGCTGACAGATTAACAAGGAGCAGATGATAGTTTGTATTTAGGGCATTGTATGATGCTCAAATACCACAGTGCTAGGTGCATCAGTTTTTCATGGTGATGTAAGGAGTATTTGAGTATTTAAATACTTTTTCTTTTTTTTTTTTTTTTATTCTTACCATGATATCCATCTACCAGTAAATAAACTTGAGCTTGCTCCTAGCTGCAGGAAGCAATTCTGTTCTGAACTGCTTCTGAAGATTTCCGTACTTTCATGTCCAAAACAAGGCTCTTTAAATTCCTCAGGCAACTTCATCCAGCATTACAGAGTATAAGCAGCTGACTCTTTAAGTGTGTCTGAAATAATCTGAAAAGGACTGAGCAGAACAGAAAGAACTCCCAGTTTCTCTTGCCCCATCATGACTATAGTTTTTTTAAGCCTTTTTCTCATCAACAGCTCATATCTGCTATAAATTGCTTCTACTACATGCCTGTCCCAACAGTTTCTGGTTAAGCTATAACTGCATTTGTGAGATTCACTGTTGCCACACTAATTTCTTGAAGGTAAAACCTCATGGGCCTGTGCAGATGGGCATGAGTCTGCTTTGCTGGTGGTGTAAGCTGAGCAGCTGTCAGTCAACCATAGTGCAGACAGCATGCCCATCCACGCAGACAGGCTTGAGATTCGTCAAATATTGTCTTACCGCTACTAGCTAGAAGTTGATTCAAAATGTTTCAGGGAACCCTTGGCTTGCCTTGTTTGGAGAGAAAAAAATTCAAAGCAAGAAAAAGATAGTTTACCAAAATTATCTGTGAAACATGATCAGCTTTAATATGTCTACTAACCTGAATAACTTCTGAAAAGAAGGAGTTTTGAAGATGTCAAAGCAACTAACTTCAACTTTTCCAAACACTAAAAAGTTTCCTATTTTAAAGTCAAATGATGTTTTATTTTATTGAGCCTTGAGATAACACAATTTGTTTGGAACAAATGCAGTCAACTTCACACTCACAGACCTTCATGGCTGAGAATAAACTTAAATATACCTCTCCACCCTATCACATTTTAGGATTTTTTTGTGAGTCTAGTTTTGTTGGACCACCAAATTACTTTTGCAGACAATCATCAAAGTTGTTTGGTATTTCTTGTATTTCTTGCAATTACAGCAAAAAAATTAGTGAAAATATTCCCCATTCTTTCAAGATAAGTGAGTTCAAAGGAGTGTTGTAGCATGTAGCCATCTGTCACTAATCCTAAACTAAACTGAATGCGACTGTTCTCAGAGAATAGCTTTAAAAACCTTTTTCCCAAGCTTGGCCTATAATACTGCTGAAAGGTGCGTACATATTTTTTTTTAAAAAGGCTCTTTATTTTCTGACTCTTGTTTGCTCTGGTTCCTTAGTTTGCTTTACTTTCTAAAAACATGATATCCAACAGTGATAATCACTTAGACTAGAAAATTGCCAGATGTGATTAAATGAGATTTGCCAAGTTCCAGGGCTTTATTTTTTTCTTTCCACTCCTGGCTTTTCCTCTTGTGTAATAGCAAACAGATATGGCTTTTAATTTCATATGGCTCAGTTGTCAATGGCATCAGTCGACTCAGCACATTTTATACTTTAATCAGGTATTCATAAGCCAGTCCCCATCACTGTAATCATGAGCAATATTTTCCATGAGAGAAAATCCTGCTTGTTCTCTGGGGCTGCTACTGATGCAGTTGTGGTTTTTGCTGGAGGGAAGCAGGTACTGATGGCCAGTGCCATTCTGATGTGTCCAGCCTGGCTTTGAAACCTCTGGAAAGCCCAGTGCTTCTCTGGACACTGACAAGCTTGTTTGCTGGCTTGCCAGCTGAAGGCTTGACTCTCAAGAGTGCTAAATGCAGTGGCAATGCAGTGGCATCTTATGCAAGGACCTAATGTCTTGCAGGATTAGGCCATTAGTGGATGTGAGAGTCGCTTTGCTACACTAATTCCCAGTACCTGGTGCAGACTTCGTATTTTAGTGGGATTTAGCAACATATTCTGGAGCAGTAAATATTAATGTAAAAGAAGAAGGGTATAAGTTTGTAGACAAATTCAGTAGGCCATCTAAAACTGCAAACATTTGCTGAGGACTGAGGGTAAACTGAGTGATAGAATGGTGTAAGGGAAACTGTGGAAATTTGCTTGGCAGCATTTTCTGCCACTGAAACTTTTACCATCTTTTCCCCTGTTTTTGTGGGGAATTGGAATAAACCTCTCTGTGTGCTTGAACTCTTCTGTACTTAAATTTTTGTTCTCCATGAATGTTCCTGTTTGCATCAGTCCATGGGTTTTTATGGCTCTCAGTCAGCTCCTACTTACTCTACATGTTGGATTGCAGAGTCTCTGGATATTGGTTTCCCTACCAGACAGTATCAAATGCCTCAACTGTGATCTAGGTCAGTGCGTGTGCATGTTTTTTATTTCTGCCTCCCAGTGATATCAAATGTACTTTTCTCCTTCTCCGATTGCAGTTCATCCGATCCCTTCTTTCCTTTTCCTGGTGTTATCTAATTGCACCTCGGACCAGGATTTGAATTTTCGTCCATTATGTAAGCCTGGGGTGGACACCGAGCTGTTGGAATCATCTCCCCTGCAGCCTTGAGGGCGACTGTCAGGAAACCTATTTAAATTACAATTAGGGCGATTACAGAATGAAAAGCTCCATTGTTCAAACTGTATACAGTCATCTACTTAAATGGAAAGTGGTAAATGAGAGGCAGGCTGATTAATGCCCAGACTGAGATATATCGCTACTCTCTAGCTGGCTTTGACATTTAATTTGTCATATCCCATGGGAAACGCAGCACAGCAAAAGAATCAGTTTGTCAAATCACCTCAAGCTATTTTTTCTCCTCCAGAGCCCTGAGACGCATCACTTTGTTGATTAATAATCACATTTTATTTTAAAAAAGAAAGCGAAGGGCAGCTCACTGCAGAGTCATCATTTGCTGCTTTCTCTACAAGCTGGGAAGCTGCTTGCTAAGAATCAAGCTGAGCCCCAGTAACAGGCCTGGATGAACATGGCCTGTATTCATGGAGAGTTCAGCCCTTCGAGCGTGTCAGGAGAAAGGGAGATCTGGGAAAGGATGAATCAGCCACAGCTCAGGGTGGAGGGGTGCAGGGAATGAGTATGTTCCTTACAGGAGCCCCAGCACACTCTGGTCATGGGTATTGCAAGACAGGGGAATGCAACCCTGGCTGTGAAAGGAGTCCTTCAAGGCCTGGGAAAGTCTGTGCTGGATCTCTGGCGTTTGGTTTCTTCTCCCATCCTTCTCTTCCTTTGCTGTTTTATCGTAAATTCTTTACCAAATCTTTGTGGCTGCCTGTTGGTGTGACTTTAATAAATATCATAAGGAAGAGCACAAGAAGGTATATGTGATGGTCTTAACTTCATGCCTTTAATGATCCTCCTGGCATCCCAGCAATTGTTGGAACTATAAGGGATGGATTAGAGGATTGACCTATTGTAGTTGTTTTGGGTTTTTTGTTCTGTTTTGTTTTGTTTAATTTGGAATGTGTAATAATCTTCTACCATCTCCATCTGCCCCTAGCTAGATGGATTTATGCCCATTGGGCATACTGGTCTGGTGTAAACGTCCATCACCCCACCAATCTCAACATAAAGTTCCTCTTCAACTCATATCTCCAGGTTTCCTCCCATAGAAACCAGAGCACAGGGAGGACGTCACAGTTGTTCCAGGGGCTGGGGCATGTGGCTGAGTCTGAGGGCTGGGACGTGTTTGTGGGTCCCCCAGATGCAGGTACACTCCTGGTCCGTGCTGAGAATTTGACCTGTTCTGTGCCACATCTCTGCTCTGGTTGATCATGTTGTGGTGAGTATCTCGAGGCTTTTGTCATGGTTTTTAATCAGTATTGCTATTTACACACACACACACTTTCCCACACCAAAGTATTTCACTGGCCATAACAGCATCTGGCAAAGATCAAATTTATCTAAGAGGAAGCATAGTAAATATTTCTGTATTTGTGGTTGTCATCAGTTTGCAGTGTTAACACTTGAAGTAGATAACGAAGATTTTTATGACCTTAAGTGCGAATGACATGTCTCGAGGACACACCAGCAAGTCAGCAAAGGCAAGATTCTTAAAAAAATATGTCAGCAAGTGACTGTCCTTGGACACCAATCCCAAAATGACTTGAGGAATTTGGCATCCTCTAAGTATGGACTTAAATATTCCTGCGGAATAAGTTGCATCTGTGTGAGTGAAGGCGTGAAAAGCAGCAGCAAACTTAGGCACACCAAGCAATGCCAGTAATGGGTGTTAATGAGCACACAGGCAACAGCTTGGCTAATTTTCCTGTTCCAGTCAATGAGAAAGCTCTTGCCAACTCCAGTGATGCAGGAGAAAGTCTATAAAACTGACATCTCACATTCATAACTAAAGAAGCTTTTGCTGTGCCCTCATATTCACTGACTGATTTGTTTGAAATGTGGCACAAAAAGATCTAAACAACTGAACAGGCACCACTTAAGGTTTTCCTCTTTTCCTTCCTCCCATGTTGTCCTTGATAACAATTGTTAGTCTCATGGGATTCTTTACTCTGTGAATAAATAATAAGTGATGTGTTGGAATCAGGTAGGAGCTCTTGGATGAATTGTAAGCACTGATGGCACTTGTTTCTGCAGGAGATGAGACAATAGATTCATTGTCCACGCTGGTGTATAAACACCCTCTCTCTGCTTATTATGTCAAAGAAGAAAACAAAAGAAAATGGGGTTTACTGTGTATGTGCAAGTCTAGTCTTTCCAGGCTACCAAGTTAAAAATGCTTTTCATCTAGATCAAATAAAAACAACATGAACAATGCAACCCCAAATCCTACCCAAATAGTCTGAGGCTGCTCACTTATACCTCCTCTATTTTATGTGAGCAAAGCAAATTGTCAGTAAACCTAGGCAATGTTTATTTTAAGTCCTGCTTTGACTTTAAACACCACATCCCACATCTATTAGTCAAAGCCTCAAAGCAGTCTGCATGGTACTGTGACCACCTGAGCCCGACACAGGAGCCAGGGAATGAATGCTCGGATGTGGACAGGCTGCAAAGGCAGATGAATCAGAAAAAAGCCTGAGTAAAACAAAGATATCTCACTGTACTTTTTCTCCCTTCCAGTTTTCTGATGCAATAATAATTTTACATCCTTCAGTAGTGTGAGTTGAAACATCACAGCATTATAAACCTTAACTGCAATATAAGAATAATCGCTGCGCTGCAGAACACAGTGGATGACTGGGTACAGCACAAAGTCTCATTCAGTAGTCATCCTTAGCTATTCAGTCAAAAGCTTCATACTGTTCAGAGCAGCAAAGAAAACTTTGCGTGGCCTGAAATTAATAACTTTCCTATTCCTAATCTGAGCTTGACATGGCACTTCACTAATCTCCTTTTGATTTGGCAGAAGGTGACCCTTGTAATTTGTTATATAACACTGCATATTATCCTAATATTTTATCCTGGAAGCCAGGACCATTAGATGAGCTGATTTAGGGTGCCCAGTCCTTCTGGCCCTGTGAGATAGATATGCCAAAACATTCACAGATCTGTGAGAGAGACCATATGTCTCAGAAAGCTGCAGTATTCCTGGAACAGCTCTGGGTGAGAGATATCTATTTTTTCAGGGATCATCTCCTTTGCAAGGCAAGGTTAGGCTGGGACCTGGCAACAGGGACCTTGGCAGCCCACATAGTCTCACCTGCAGTGTGGCATGGCAGTGCCATGGGGAAGGCTGGCAGAGCCCCAGTCATGAGACCCAGCTGACCCCTCAGGAGCCCTGGGGTAGCCCTCTCATCTTGCAGACCTCTGGGTAAAAGGCAAGGGAAATGCTTTTGTTCTTCCATTCCTGGGTCAAATGAGATGTGTTTGCTCAAAGGTATGTCTTCCAGGAAAATAGCTACCATTTCTCTTCCTATCTTTTTCCAGTGGCCAATTTGCTTTTGTTGTCAAGTTACTACAAATACTTTCTGAGGAAGAGCAGAAAGTCCTGATCACTCAGATTAGGCATTTTTTTAAATGGCTTTCCAGCTAAGATGCTGTGTGAGGCATCGATCATTTCAATTAGGATTCAAAAGATTGTTTTATTCTGAACCACAGAAGAACCTATGTTGCAAAGCACCATCTTCAGTGGGGATTTAAGCTAAGCGAAAGTGTTATGATTCTAGTGTTTTGACAAATTAATCCAGTGCCAAATATGACCAGTTCTTTTAAGATCTTTAATTGATTTCTCATTTCCTCCCAGCAAGGATGATTAAAATGAACTTATGGGCAGCTGGACTGCTTGATGCATACCTTGTCACTATAGAACATATGGTCCTGAATAATTTGAAAACAAAACATACATCTTCCTGTAGCAACTGCATGGAGCGAAAGTAAAACTTCTTAATATAAGAGACCCTTATGAGGTTAACATTTGTTGGTTAAGGATTCAAAACTTTGAGTGCATGATATTCTTTTAAGATATGTAATGAAATCTAGCTCAGCCTATGTGAAAGGTGGACCTAATGTTTATAGCATTTCCTGCTTCCAAAACTGCAAGCAAGATTTAATTATATTCTCATGAGGAGAAAACTATTATTTTCTAGTTATATTTCAGTCTATTCTGAAATTTGTTTGAATTTTTACCAAGCTTTCCCTCATTCTGTGGAGATTAGATGCTTCATCCACTTGAGGAATAAGTCTTAAAGTCCTCCTTGGAGAGTGGGAAATGACTCAATGCTTCAAAAACAAAACAGCAAACACAAGATGAACTAACAAATGTGAAACCCCATCCCACTGCAATTTCATCACCTGTAAAACTGCAGCTGTTTCAATTTGTGAAACCAAGTAATTTCTCTTGCACCTGTCAAACCTGCCTGGCATTTCGGTAAATTGTTCCATGTGTTGGTTTTGCTCAAGTTTTAACATAGCTTGAGAAATATGGTCTTTAAAAGGGCTAAGTACAGACAAAATGTAGAGTTAATCAAAATAAAGCCACATTTTTAAACTGCCAGTCAAAACCAGTCATTCATATGTATAAAAGAAATAAAAGTTCCACAGTGAAAAACATAGTAACAGATGCAAACCAGACACACTCAAGAAGTATGAAACAAGAGAGGCTTTCTTTCTGCCATTTACATTATTTCCCTTCTTAGCTTAGTATTTTTCGAGGGGCATGCTCACACACAGGAGCAGCATATTGCCCAGCACTTTTTATTCCTTCTAGTCTTCACTTTATTACAAATGATAGCAATAAAGATCTTTGTTTTAGAAACACAAACTGAAGTGTAAGTCACTGATACTGACTTATCAGCTTGAGGGCTGGAGTCTCCCACATGTGAAGGTTGTTGGTTTTGGGAAGCTTACAACTGAAGCAGATTGTTTTGAGTCTGTTATTCCACATGCTTAGTTGTGTGTGGGTTTTGCCTAATTCTTTGGAAAAAAAAAAAAAAAAAGAAAAATTCTGAAGTCATTTCGGGTAAAAGCCACTGGAAGCTAACACATTTTTCCTCCAAGCAAGCCAACATTTTTTGAGGGTTTGAGGCTGATCCGGTTAAACAATAACTATGACATCAGAGAAAAGTATCTACTGTTGAAAATATCTTGCAGGTAAGAGGATCTACATGGCTTCAGTTTGGCATGTAAATCCTCTTACAGGGCTCCTATTAACCCATGTAAATTACTGTGTCAATAAGTGAAATATAGAGATACCGCTTTGCTTGAAGATTTACCTTCATTTAATGAAAACAGAAATTGAAGAAGGGAAGTAGAAGGAGGAAATGCCTGAGGCAGACAAGTTAGCCAGGTTTTTAAAAGGACTGAATAGTTTTTCTAGTAATGTGACTATAAAATAAGGGAAATCAGACCACAGTGTAATGTCATGGATTTGGCCAGTGACTCCTTCGCTAAAGACAACATTTTCAAAAGCAGCACATGCACCAGACTCTTGGCTCATTGCAGTCCCTGCGACTCACTCCACTCACTGGCAGTGTGGAGAGCCTGGGCATGTGGCACCCCTGCCTTCCATTAACCTGCTAGGACAAGAGTACTAGTATTTAAGTAGCATACCTACACCAGAAAACCCAACATGGGTGTCTGGCTCCCATATTAATGCACAGATCTGCAAAGATGTTTGGGTGCAGAAACTGCTGGGATTTTCCAAAGGTCACACAAGTTTCTCCAAGAGCTTTATAAAGCACAGTGCTAGGCTGGACTCTCTAGCAGCTTGAGGTAAGGAAGAAGAAGCAATCTCTCCTTTCATCTCTGTGCAGTCCTATTCAGTGCACTGGCTAACAAATAGGAAAGGTCCAAGTGTGTTAGATCTTTGAAAGAAAAAAGGGGAAGTAGTATGAACAGAAGAAATCTAGTGAATAGAAAAATATTTATTTATATATTTAACTTCTGGAGGACTGCCAGCATGCTTGGAACTGTACAGAAAGAGAACTTCATCAGGCTTTTCTCATATCTAATAACAGCTCTTTCAGGCTTAATATATACTGAATAACTGGGGGATGGAATGAACAATCTCAGGGTAGGTCTGACCTTTTTTCCTTTCAGCATTTCTTAATTAATCTTAAATAGAGAAGGCAAGAATTTATTTAGTCCAGGCAAGATATCCCAGAGCAGTCACCTTTGCTCCCTCAGCGCTGTACTCAGAAGTGAAGCACAAAAGAAGAGCCATAAACAATACAGAAACTTTTGAATATGAAATGAGACCCATTTCTCTCACAGGGGGGCTGATGGAGGGTATAATCATGGAAACCACAGGCTTAGGAAAAATGGGCACTAATGGACACTTCTGACAACACGAGTCAAATCTCACAATCTCCTTATCAAAAACATAGATCCCCCATTTCCTCCAAGAGCATTGTAGCTCCTGATATTATGCACTGGGGAGACAGTGTCAAACTGAAATACAGGAACTAAAAGAGGGCCAGGGTAATGAATGGAGTAAGATCCTTCCTGAGGACTACATTGCTTCTTGCCTATCCATGTCTGCAAGTGTCTTGGTGGTGCCAAGGGCCTTGAGCTAAGAGGCTGTTTTGTCTGACATTCTGCATGAAATATTATACCTGAAAAAAGCATTACAAAAAGTAATTTTAAGAGAGGCTTATGCATCCCTTTTTCTTTTAGTCAGGCAGTGATATACCACAGAACTTGTCTGTCCACAGTATCTTATGTGGGAATATCAGCTTGTTCAAATAAAAACAGAGACCCAGTACAGAAATGCTTATAATGGGGCATCAAAACTCACCCTATTTCATGAAGCAGGAAGGTAAGTGACAATATAGAAATGTATGCCTGTATACATGTACACATATATATATACATAAGCTGTATGTTAATATACATTAACATATATGGCTAGGTCTAGATCTTGGGCCCCTTTGAGAAATTCAGTGAGCTGTTTGTTTTCTTGTCTGGAAATATTCTGGGAAGTGTGGAAATCTTAAAGACTAATTGGGGAACTTCAGTAGAAAAGCACTGAGGATGCTACTCAGTTGCCTTGATGGGACCCAAAAGACAGGTCTACACCAAATCTAGCAGACCTGTTCCTAGACTTTTCATGTACTTTGACTGAACTGTAGATCAGTGCATGAGGATTTATAATGGAATTTTTCCTTTTTTTGAAATGACACATGCAGAAATTCCACTTTCACTGCATGATTGTTCTAACGGGGAGAAAACTCTTGGCTAAGGCTGGATGTAGGAGCAGATAATTCACATCGTTTACGTATATTTAGGCAAGTGCTGGCCAGAGATGCTGCACCTATCACCTCAAAGAAGCCAAGGATTTGTTTGCAGTGATAACAGGCAGAGGAAACATTCAGGTATTGCCCTGGTGCCAGGACAGCAGGAGGGTCTTTTCTGTCGTACCACACAGAGATGTGTTCTGCAAAATCCACTTATTTGAGGAACCTGTTTGCTTCATTTGAAGCAGAGCCAGGAAAAATGAACCAGGACAGGAATTATGAACAGATAATGACAGAAAAGTGACTGTGGAAATGTGAGATATGGATGGATCAAAAGTCCTGTTTTTGGAGAGGCAAAGGAAATACTGGCATTGTTCAGTTCTCTGAAAATGCCAAGCCTTTAAAGCAGTACAGACAGTGCTGGCCCAACCACATGCTCACTGTGCCTTACTCAGTAGGGAAGGGAGTAGTTACAAGTCTCAAGTCAGACCTTGTGAGCCTGGTGGCCAGTAAACACCTCTGGCTGAAGACTGCATCTCTAGGATGCACACCCACAGTGCTCCTGAGCACTGAGCAGCATCTATGTTCATCTATTTCTTGAGAGTTCAAGATCAGCCCTGACTAGCAGTCCTAAATAAAAAGTATTGGTTATTAATTAGCTTTGTCTAATGGTTTTCTAGATGAACAAGAAAACAGGCTGAAGTCAGCATTATAACTGTAGAAAGGAACAGAATGTCCATGGTGCAAGAGAGATGACAACATGGAGCCAGGGTGCAAACCAAACACGCAGCTTTGGGGCACAGCAGACGTGCTTTTCATCACACCCCTAGTCTGTCAGCATAAGAAGAAAAGGCCATGCTAGTAAGCTAAAGATTGCTTTGGTTTTGGACCCTGGGGTTGAATATGAGCTGAAGTACTTGAGCAGATCTCTGAAGGTACTTCTGGCAGAGGTACTAGATAATGCCAATTGCTTCCTCTGCTCCACATGTGCTCTGAACTACATGGTGCTTTAGAATAATTAGTTCTGTATCACAGCTGAGCTTGCTCACCAAAGCCAGTTCAGACCAAGATAATGGTACCTGGACATTTTAGGCACACAAGTAGACATATCTTGCTTCTTTTCCATTTGCTGTACAATAGGGTGAGATCATGGTTATGTGGACAGGCAGCAAGTTTGGTGTAACATGTAATAGAATGAAGGATTGTGAGTTTAAAAAAACAGTTAGGAAAACATTTCAGCATTCAGCTTGATCACAGCATGTGGGTTATAATCCTAAGCATCTGATCAAAGATAAAGATCCTGAGAATCTGATATATTTTCATTGATTTCAGGGACCTTTTTTCCAACAGGACATCAGGCCTCGTTTGAGTGAACACGTATCCTTGCAGATCATGGAGATACCACTTTATTAGTGGGGCAGAGATGACATTTTGAGCACTGTGCTCTAAATTATCTTTTGTTTATTATTAAAATAGTCTACATAACCTTTAATTTAAAGGATTCTTATAAGGGAACAATAGAAGGCAATTTTACAAGAGTTCAAACAAGAAATGAATCACAGTTTGTAATCGTTAGCTGCAGGTTGTAAGTTCCTAATACTGGGCATTCTCCCAACTACACAGTTTCATCAGCAGCAGAGCCGTTAACTTTATTATAGGTTTTTATATCAGAGGCTGTCCTCCTCCAACATTACTTTCCATTATCTTCTCTTCGAATTCCATTTCTCATAGGTCGTCTTTGCATCACAGCCTAGCACTTAGAAAGGTTTTACATAGAGGATTCCCACAGTGATTTTGTTCCCACAGCATAGAGGGCTACTCCAACGCTCCAGCCAGAAAAGTCAGTGTTACAATGTCTGTTCTTGTAAGGAGCACTGCTTTAAGATGACCTTTTAGGAATGAGGGGCCCAAAGTTTTACATGAATCAGAGTGGGTCAAGACGACGTGCTTCAAAATGACATTAATTTTAAAGCAAGAAATACATTATAATTAATCAAATTCCAGACTATTTACAGTTAAGTTGTTAAAATTTAACAGTCTTTCATTACATAAATGCAGGGATCTTTTAGCAAAACAAGAGCTAGTGAAAGAACTACATCTTTTTTCACTAATCTGTTATTACATAAAATGGAAAGCATTTCAAGCCATTTTAGTGACCTATTGGATGATTTTTTTTTTGCAATACATCTACAAATTTTATTGCTGACCTGCAGTTCAAGCATTTGGTGTAATAACTGTTTTTACTGATTTCTGCTATACACTTGAAGACTTTTAACTGCCCCAGTAAAAAGCATACATAGGAACTGACTGAAGCTAGACAGTCTAGCAAATATCTAATAAAAACAGAGCAGGAAATAAAATAGAAGATATCTTTCCCATCTGTAGTTGCAAAAAAATCCCGACTCTCACCCAATCAGCCATATAAAAAGTAATTTTGATAGCAACAATAGCCAGTGATTTTCACTATATCATTTGTGTTCATGAAGCCTCAACTGAGATATTAATGTGACTTGTTTAGGTGGTGTAGAAACTCCGTCTCTTTTTCTCTACCCCAAAGAGCTTGCAATCTAGACAGTTGGCTGAAGGAAGTTGTTAGGATAGTTGAGGTGGCTTCCCAAGATCAAACACTACACCAGAGTCAGAGCTGCAAAGTATGTTTTCCTGAGTACTCAGTACTAGTGCAAGGTAGCCCCCTAAAAATGCCGCCTGAAAAAGTCACAGACAGCTGAGATGCTGCTGTGGGCAGGTGATAGTGGAGCTTTTCCACAATGTGAACCCTAGGAGCAATTTTCAGCCCCATGTCACACCTGTAGGCAGCTGCCAGTGGGGCAGCAGATGTTCCCCCTCCACTTTTTAGGGTAGACATCAGATGTTTTAAGGAAAGCCCTGATGTATACTACTTAATTGGCAGGCACTTTTACCATGTGTAGTTCTCTGAATGAGGAAGAGTTGGAGAGGGACTTTTTACAAGGGCATGTAGGGATAGAGTAATGGCTTTAAAATGGAAAAGGGTAGATTTGGATTAGGTATGAGGAAGAAATTCTTCATTGTGAGGGTGGTGAGACATTGGAACAGATTGTCTGGAGGAATTGTGGCTGCCCCATCACTGGCAGTGTTCAAGGCCAGGTTGGATGGGGCTTTGAGCAACCTAGTCTAGTAGAAGGTGTCCCTGCCCATATGGCAGGGGGGTTGGAACTAGATGATCTTTAAAGTCCCTTCCAACCCAAACCATTCTATGATTCTATGATATGTGGCCCTGAAAAACACAGTTAAGTAGATTGCTGGCATCTGAACAAGTGGACCCTTGGCTACTGACCTGCATCATCTGACTGAATGCATAGTTCCTCCTTCATTGGTGGTGGGAAATAAACAGGTTACCACTGTTGGTGGTGCACATCAAATAAATGTCTTCCATATCTACAGTAAGAAGAGGCAGCCTCACCCTGTGCACCACTCACCATCTGTGCTTCTGTTGTTATACAGAAGTTTGCATGTCTGGGTGTGTGTGTGTAAGTGTTGCCTGTGGGTGACACAAGAGCAGTAAAATAAACACTGGGTTACAGAGCGCAGCAGGCTCCAGGCTCAGGCTTTCACCTCTTCAGCTTTTCCCAGTACATCGCAGTATGGGAACAGTCTCTGGCCATGCTGGAAGACACTTACAATACAAACATGCCCCTTGGCACTCTTGTTTTTGTAAGGCAGGCAGAATCTCTGTTTGTCATGCTTTTTTCTTCAGCAATTTCTTAATGAGCTGAGTTGACTGTAAATAACAGCTTGTCTCTAGCATCCTCTGGTGCCACTGCTACATGGCGAGACTGTATGAGGCACTGCTTCTGACCATTAAAAAAAAATATGGACTTTCTGTGCCTGTGTCATTAAGCTGCTTAAAAGTCCTGAGTAACTTCCAGCCACAGCAAACTTTAGCAGATGTTTGCTGCTGCTGTTTCAGGAAAAGGAAATATCTTTTTGCTTTTAGTGAGGGAAAGTAAGGGTCAGGAAAGAAGTGTAATTTCTCTCTTATATAATAATTTGTTGTACTGACTTAGTTACCTATTTTCTCTTTGTCCACTTATCTGTGAAATGGGAATGATTTTCTGCCTCATCAGGATATCTGAGACTTGGTTAATAGCTTGTATTGACAGATTTGGTAATCTGTCAGTGTGGAGTCTTCAATAAACAGTAAAATTTATTGCTCTCAGAGCTATTAATTTTTTCTTACTCTCAATACTTCATCATCTTGCTGTTAAAGTAACAGTTGTAAATAACAACCACTCACAATTATTTTGTGATAACATGCTATTTAGAAAAAAAACCCTCTGTGTTATTGATTTGATTTTGCAAGCCTTTTGTGGTTTTAGATCTTGCTTGCTTTTCCATTACTTTAGCATCTTCATTTACGTGTTTTTCTTCAGAGATAGTTACTGTCCTTCCGATTTCTCCCTCCCTACATCAGTCGATTTGTTAAAAGGATATAAGCTTTCCCTTTGCTTTCAATTCTCTGATTCCTTTCTCTAGGGACACCACCCTTGACCTCCTCTGAGCTTATAACCCTCATCAAAACCTTGTTTTAATTAGCAAATAGGGTAACATATACACTGAGTTGCTCCAAATTCTCAGTTCTTTACAGCCCCTGCAGATCATATTTATCATGCTTCCCATTTGGCAGAGGAACCACATTGATTTTTCAGCAGACACAGCTGTCTGCTTTCTCAGTATCTCAGTTTGCATTACCTCTTCCCACACAGCCAAGGGTATCCAAAACTCTGTGCTGTTCTTCTTACCGGCGGTTTCTTGCATCACAATGTTTTTCATACAATTTGGATGTTCAGACTGAATGTAAATGATACTGAGGCTGCTGAGCTGAGTTATGATAGCAATGATGAGATCGTGTGCAGGGTAGGATTACTCTAAGAATTTAACTCCAGACTCTGTGGCCTTTAAAACAGTGTTAATATGCACTTGGCAGAAGACTCGGAGATCTCATGGCTGACCCTTCCTCAAACAGAAGCCATGCTCAATTCTGAAGGCATGTAACGAAGACAGACTAAAGCACTATTCAGGCTCAAGCAATATCTAATCTGATCTTGAAAGGAATGAACTAGAGCAGGGTCTCAAAGGAACACACTCCCCACCCCCCCTGTATTTCGTTAGTGATGGTGGATAATCAGGACTTGAAAGTGGTAGAACAGCTGTGAGTGGGTCTGGAAAAATTCAGCCAGATTCTGAAGTTAAAAAAGAGAGGGAAAACCAAGAAGGTTTCGCAGAAGGATTGGGCTGAGACGAAAAGTAAATTTTAAAATTAATTCAGTGGTCTGTGTTCTCCAGGAGGAGAATGATGTACAAGCATGGGAGAAAAAGCCTTCTGGGAAGATGTGTACAGAAACTAAACTTGCCACATCTGAAGAGAAAGCAAATTTTAAAGAGTTGAATGGAAAAAGAGATAACATGCAGAATGCATTTACCAGGAGGCCAAACTCGCCCAGTGTCTTCCTCTGATGAGGCAAATGTGGATAATCTAACCCACATGGTCTTTGGTTACTCAGTAAGACAGCAATAACACAAGGGACTTCAGTAGTTAAAATGAAAGAGTACTCTTACAAAAATAATTACGAGAAAGAAAATAGCTAAAAGTGTATTGACAAGAGGAAGATCAGTACTGGAACTGGGTTTGATACAGAACCTAGGCTTGTGTTCATAAAATTTGACAGTGACACACAGGAGACCTGCTCAGCAAAAGAGAACCAGAGTGGGAGGAGAGGAGTGGGGTGGAGGTTAGAAGTGTGAAGTGGATTTCATGAGAAAGAACAGCAAAAGAGGAATATACATATGCTTTGGTAATCCCATAGAGATCTCCAGGCCAGCAAATGTGACAGCTGCCATTGTCTGCTAGGGTGATTAGGGAAGGGAAAGTCTATCTTAAAAGAAGAGTCTAAAAGAAGTTGATATATTTTTTGGAAAGAGTAAGGTTGGAAAGAGCTCAGCACCTCTTCACATAGAGGTGGGACGGGAAAGAAGTCTCTACTGCAGCAAAACTGTCTCACTTGTAGTCAACCAGGATCCCTGTCTCAGGATATCAGCTTTGAAATTTATGTACTTTTGTGACATTGGACCAAGCAGATAAGAAAAGAAGCAGTCATCCCATATAAAGATGGTATTTTTATAAGGTACAGTCAGCTTCACCTCTCACTTATTTTCTTCTAGGTAAGTCCCCAGTTACCCTAAGAAAAGATATTTCCAGTCCTGAGATGGACTTCCAGACCTGTAAAAGTGGCAGAGCAGAAAGCAGCCCCCTGTCCCCGTTGCAGCACAATCTACCAGAGGGAATATAATCTATAGGTCAGCTGGAAGTACTGATTTGAAAGGCTTTCTGTATCACTACATTATTATAAGCCTAAAAATGGTATGCAGGTAATTCAGTCCCCTCAGATGCTCATTGCCTTGAGTTCTAATGCAGGCTGAGCTGTCATCTTCATTCATGATGATGTTTACGAGTTAGCCTCTTCAGCTCGTACATGAAGAAAGCTACCGGTATGTAGTGCCATAAAATATCAACCTAGAACGGAAAAGGGCATGATTTCCACAAACTACATATTTGGAAAAACTGCACAGAAACAAAGATAGGGATTTTCTCTTCCTTCTTGCACATTCGTTTTAGCTTGACCTAAATTGCTAATTAATGTAAATTTTATCAGTGAAAAGGGATTATGGATATTCTTTCCCTTATCCAGTTTCAGACTAGCAAATGCTTAATCCCTGCAATAAACTTCCTCTCTAAGATATGCCTTGTTTCTTTTTTTTTTTTCCTTTTATGGAAGACAGCTATTTCTTTTCCCATTTAGCAGTCATTTATCTTCTTCACATTCTGAATAAATTTGTATTTTGTCTTGACCAGACCTAAGCAGACAATGAATTTCTGTGTTCACTGAGGTTAACCTATTATCAGCCAGTGTTTAAGTGGCACAGGCAGTCAATGATTCGTCCCACTTTAACCATGTTGGTTGTGTTGTGTTATATAACATGGTATGTTATTTCAAGATGAGGGAGGTCATAGATTGCAAAATGTTATCCAAAAGGCTTTATAAATAAAGCAAATGCAGCAGAAGAAGGCAGTGCAAATACCATAAACCCCTGCTTCCCAAAATCATCTGGCAGGGATGGCAGTAGATGGCAATGAAAGGCCCCTATGTCCTGGAATATCCTATTGGTTGAAGAGCAGTAGCATATTTGCAGGTTTACCACATTCAGTGAACTTCTGAATTGGTACAGCCCGGTTCTGTGAGTAATCCTGCACAGCTCTGAAGGATGAGACCTGTGAGTCCCCAGAGGGGCTCACAGAGGGGTTAGTTGACTTCTGCCAATTAACAAAACCTTTTAACTGAGCTTTAGGAAAGTCAGAACACTGCTACTATGTGAAAAAGAGACATTTTGAAGCCTTTAGTAACCAAATCAAGTCAATGAGTTAGTTATACTAGTATCCAGTATGCAACATCAGTGGATAGGGAAAGGGACGGTAACAAAAATGAAGGTAATAACGTGCTATGAGACAATAATCTCTCTTGTAATCTCCCAGCCTTGACAGAAAGTCATCCTTTTATGCCATGACCTAAGATTATGTGAACAATGGTGTTTATAATTTATTTTTATTAGAGTAACTTCAGATTCTCTCCATGTGCCTATATATGTCCCATCTTCTTCTCTCCCCTTCTCTTTTTGGATTTGTGTCATCATTAATTAAAAACCAATATTTAATTATTAAAATATCATCCTGATCCTAAACATAATTAATTTGTACACCTCTTGCAATAAAAAAAAGACAGGTATTATAAATCATGAGGTTTTCTTTCAAACTGCACAGATTTTAAGCGAATGAAGTCCCTATCTATTTGTTCCAACCCTGCCTGCAGTGAATGCTACAGGGTATTCTGCAAAACCAATAGTTTCTATTTTCCCTTTTATTTCAATTAAGTGTGCTGCCTTTGAATTTCAGCCTTTCCTTCCTATTCTCTGACCCCTGAACATGATTAGCCCATACCCTGAATCATCTGACACAGCAGGCAGCATCCCAGAAGGTCACTGCTTTGTCATCAGAGAATAAGCCAGGCTTAAAAAAAATCTGGTTCTCAAATTGAAGTCCATGTTTGAATGCACTTTCATCCTAGCCTAAAAACACACAGACCTCTACCAGTCCTTTCTGCACTCTTGGCTGGAGCAACAGAGGACTGCAATTTAATGAAAACATAAGGCTCAGTGGAAAATGAAAACAATGAAGATACATCTGGTACTCTCTTCCAAAAAAATCCAACCGAGTTGAAAAAACAGTAGCATTTCCTGAAATGTGGGGTGTTCTAATCTAGATTGATACGGAGTTTTTAGAATTAGACTTGAAAAACACCTGTGCTAGAAATGTGAGCTTTTTGAGGAGACAGACACAGTAATTTTAAACTGGAGAGGTCAGAGTCCCATCCCTTGTTTTGTCATAGTCCCTGCTGGTGATCTCTGAGAAGCCTAAGCCATACCCAGACAACAAATCTCCTTCTCTGGGTTTCAGTCCCTGTCAGTAATGTGGAGATAGCAATGCTTCACCCTGCAGTCAGGTCTGCTAGGCTCTGCAGGGTAAGAAAGACTTGCCTCTCACCATGAATGTAGGATGCATCCAGCATGTTGCTGGTGTTGGTTATGGTATGCTGGTGCTGGGGTGATGCCATCAAACAACAACATCACATGACAGACTCATATCAAGAACCCTAGCAGCTGTGCTTCTCTATGCAGAGGATTCTGACAGTTGCTCAGACAGAATGTCTGGAGCGTTGGTAGAGAGCCAAATCAAGTCTCCTTAACCATCTTTCCCCATCTCCCTGTTAGTTAAATGCAGCAAGTCACCAGTCCAGCAAATGCAAGGTGTATTCCTGGGAGCCAGCAACATGCTATGAACATGTAGCTTTTCTTGTTTGTACATGTTGCAAGCACTGACATAGGAACAATGTGATTAATATTTGAATATAGAGGATTTTCTGGGAGGAAGATAAGGGGGTAAGAGAAATGTCAATGAATACATATATCTATTGACAGAAATGTATAGGGAAGGAATTTCCTTCCTCTGTATCTCTAAACTGGTTTTACTGATTTCATCTATCTTTATCACAATAGCAAAAATGGAACAACTGATAAAATGAAGCCCCTCAGAAACTGAAGATGGCTATTTGTCCTGATCCACTGTCCAGGACTGTATTACCATGCCAGTTTCTTCAAATATGACTGCAATTAACAATCTTTTCCGATGACAAATTCACTGATTATCAGTATAGCTGTGAAAAAAAAACCCAGCAAACAATCCACAACCCTTTTTTTCTGCTTCTAGAACAAAATGATGTAGAGCCTTCCAGTGATAACTTGTCCTAGCCCTAAACAGAGGTAGAAGACAATTGCCAATAACTGACCTCATACAGGAACTGCAAACTCTTGTTTCCCCTTTAAGAATACATTTATATAAAAGCCTTACAGCAATTTGGAAAAACATATAAAACTTTCTGATGAGCTGAGTATCAAACTTACATGTGCCAAGAGTAATACACTTAAATAATGTCCCTGTCCGTGGCAGCGGAAAGGATCTTAAGAGCATCTAGTTTCAACCCCAAGTATTCTATGATTCCATGATTCCATGAGAAGCAGCTTGGGATGAGAACCATTTTTATGGGCTGACTTCATGTGATGATTGGGCTATCTAAACCACCTTGGAAACAACAAATGTCAACAAACACTGCATTTTTTTCCTCTGAGTGACCCTCCTTGTATTTTCCAGGTCTGCCCTTAAATCTGGCATCTCGGTGCCCAAATAGGGTTGACCCTGGCTTTCAAATTAGCAGGTGGTGTAGGCTTCACTTTCTTTCCTGAAGGGTTAAGTGGCCTGACTGTATTCTTGGCATAACGAAAAGAGAGAATGAATGGGGATGAATGAATGAATGAATGAACTAAGGAGTGAATGGAGCAGCTTATCTGCTTGTACTCCAGTCTGTTTAAAGAGAGGGTTGTCGTTTTAATCATTCAGGAAATCCTTTCCATAGAGGAGTCCCTACTACCAATCTTTTTCTGATGCTTTCTTTCTCCTCCCTGGGTCTACTCAGATACACCCAGAATACTTGTCCAGCTGCCACATGGAAATGACTTTGTTTCTCAAGTTAAATAAAGAGTCTGCACCACTGTCACTGTGAAAGAAACAGAAAGGACTTAACTAAAGTGATGAGGTAGAGCATCACACTTACATTTCCATAAGGAAATCAGCAGTCAAATATAATACATAGCAGATCTTTTCTAAACCCTGATATATCTTCCTAAATTAAAAAATATAAAAGAAAAGCAAATCCAGGTGTATCTCAGTCTTATTCTTTTCTCCTGCATTAATTATAATTACAGGCAAATTACAAGCTGTGAAATATTTGCTGAGCTCACAAACACTTCTTTGTTCTCTTTTTTTTCCCCCTCTGGGAGATGATGAATGGAAGTGGGTAATGCCGCACTTCAGGCATGTGAATAAAAGATGTGGAGGGAGTCATACCCCTAGGTGCATGCGGAGGAGGGAGTCAGAGACAAGCTGCAACAACCCTGCACTCTGCTTTGGAGTGTATTATCCCAGTTTGAATAGCTGGATGTATTGCGTCAAGCCCTGTGGTCAGCTGCAACTGAGATACACATTCCATGGCAAAAGCTGCTGACGTAATGCCTTTCCGTCCCCCCATCCTTGTGCCCCTTCCCAGCTTCCCTTCCCCTACGGTGCTATTGCCCTTGGTGTTTGGTAGAACTGCCCATACCACAGGCTCGTTACTGTAAGAGATTGGTGTTAAAAAACCTTCCTTCTTCAATGACTTTCTCTCAGCTCTAGAATATTAACGAACATAGCAACAACAACAAAAAGAAAGTGAAAAGAAAGAATTAGAGGAAAATCTTACCCTCTTTTTAAAAAACTGAAAGGCTGAGCACTTCTTGACTGGAAATCCATTCATGTCTTTGTTGACCATTTTCTACAGTGAAGAGTACACAGTGATAAATCCAGTGTGGCACTTTCTTAGTGCATCTGCTTTCTTCTGTATCCCTTCAGTTAATGAAGACAGAGCAGGACGGGAGACTCACCGGCACAGCTCAGCTGTCCTTTACACTAGCTACTGCAGTAGCAACAGCGGCGGCAGCAGCAAGCAGCAGCCTTCTCCAGCTTTCAGATGCAGCACGCTATTAGCTTCTTAAAAACATCCCCTAAATGCACACACTCCTATAAAACCCTGTGACGGCTTTCAGATCAGAGGCAGCAGATCTCAGGCTAAGTGGGTCTCACATAAACCCAGGTCCTTCCATCCTGTGGGTGCTACTGGTACCTCACGCTACACAAGCAGAGAGGCTGCTGTGCTCAATTTGCTGTTCTTCTTCTTCAGGTGGTGTGATTCACTGCTGTTTGAGATGAGAGCTGGTTTTGATTGTGCGAATTCCAGTGGGAGCTGCAGTTCAGCAACAGCAGAGAGAGAGAGAGAGAGAGGGAGAGAGAGAGAGAGGGATGCACAGGCAGAGCAGCTGAACACAAATAACCATACAAAGGATAGGAGGAAGGCTCAGGGAAAGAAGTGCTGAAAGGCAATATGTTTCCCTTGGGAGAGTGACAGGGCTAGCTCTCGTTTTATATGTGGACAGTCTCTGGGTAAAAAGACGAGAGAAACAAGTCAATTAAGAAATGTTTTCTTATGTTGCTCTCCCTGCAACGATTTAGGCAGTGGTACTTTGGAAAAAAGCCCATCTGATGATCAGTGCAACACTGGGTTATGTGACAGGACATGTTGTAGGCAGAAAAGCACTGAAGCTTCATTGTGAAGTTCAATGAGCTTAAAGGAAACCATCAGTTCCTAATAAAATGCATTTATGATTTGTGATACAGATAAATGCAAAGCAAGCAGACACAGACAAATTGTTCAGATATTTCTGTAGAAACATCTAGATTTTAAAACCAGAAGGAATATTTCATTACAGAAAAATAAGGCTGAAAGGGATCTTGAAAGGACACCTTGTTTAACCTCCTTTTTATTATATCTAATTGAGTTAAAATTCATCAAGTCCAGTGAATCCAGTATCATGCGTTTAACTTAACTGTAAAATATATTTTAATTAATCTATATTTTCCAGCAAGGTCTGGAAAATAAAAAAGACTTCATCACTTCCTCTTATGCTATGTTCCAGGTTAATAAACCTCAGTTTCAAGAAATTATCTTATTTCTCATAGTGATCTGGCTTCAGGTTCTAGCCATAGCTGCCTGTCCAGCCTTTCTCTAAGAGACTGGTCAGTCCTGTAGTACAAAGTATGCTTGAGGATACCTGTCTGATGTAAATCAGTTACTCTGAGGCATCTCTGTGGTTAGGTAAATAGACTGAGCATTTCACATTTTTCAGTGGAAGCCATTTTCACTAGTCCTTGAAGATACTCTGTAACTCTGCCGTGTCCCCTTCATCCCTTTCTTGAAGATCCTTAAAAGTAAAAGCACCTACGCTGTGTATCTACCCCAGCACACATTTCTCCTTCTTGCATGTAGAGCTGAAACTTTGAACTTGCACTTACTGCTATGGCTATTCCCTAGAGAATCTCACTGGTCTCCTGATCCACACACCTCACTGAGACCCCATGTCAAGGTGCTTGCAGGCTGTGACCTTTGTTCAAGCCAGTAACATGTACTTCCTACTTCGTACTTCTAGTCCTCATTAGCTGTTTGTATACAATGTAATTTGGCTGCACTCAAAGATGCAATTTCTTAAGGAAACAATTCTCTTAATGTCATGTAATTCATTCAAAACTTCCTTACCTTGCCTTGCTTTCGCCTTGCCTTTGCCTTGCCTTTCCTATCCTTGTCCTTGTCCTTGTCCCTGTCCTTGTCCCTGTCCCTGTCCTTGTCCTTGTCCTTGTCCTTGTCCTTGTTCTTGCCCTTGCCCTTGCCCTTGCCCTGTCCTTTCCCTTGTCCTTTCCCTTGTGATGTCCTGTTCTTTTTCTGCCTTTCTCCTTTGTCCTTAGTTGCAGAAGTCATAATAACACTGTGATAGAGAAATATTTCTTGGGTGCATGATGACAATTTGATCAAAACTGCAGGGGAAAGGTACAGCCCCATCCTGGATCACAAATCAGAATACTCCCGTGGGAAGCTACAAGTTCAAGATCCAAGCAGCACAAAAGACGTAATTATGACTGCCTAAAGCAGTGGGGTGAAGAGCCAGTATCTCACTTGGTATTAACTTATTGTCACTGGAGCAAGGAGAGAGGGAATTTTCCACTCTGCTCCTCTGTCTAAGGCTAATGGATTTCACCAAGAAGCAATTCAGCCCAGCCTCTGAAAACTGACCAGTGATTCAGAGTGCCCAGCTAGAGGCACACTGAAGGGATTTTCAGAAAATCTGGAGCTCTTAACATGCCTCAGCCAGGCTCCCCTGAACTGAGCACTCCTCCCACCCCCTTCACCCTGCAGCCTGTCCCTCAGTCTGTAGCCATTTGGGAAAAATCTCTCATTAATCCTCTCCTGCGCCTTACAGCTGTCAGACCCATATTCTAGTGCTTATAGATAGAGAAGTAGATAATGGTCAGTGTCCAATTTTTACTGGTGGCATCAACCAGTACTCTATTCTGAGCACCACGTGCCGTTTCAGTTAATCTGACATTCAAAGAAACTACTGTTGAAAATGGCTTTCACTCAGCAAACCAGGCAGCACGTACGTTTATTTTTGAGATCTTTGATCTATTCAGCCACAGCTTTGATCTGTCTCTCAGCCTCAGATATTTCTCCTGAGGGCTCAGCACTATCTTCCCTTTCACAAAAGCATTTGTGTTGCTGCTACCTCCCCCATAAGATTTCCAGACTACTGGCTCAAACACCATTCTCCTTCCAGCCTTCCAGACCCAGAACCCTGCATCCTGCTGGTGGTGGTGGCTGCCCCTGTGAATGTATCTCACGGATCAGGGTGCCAGAGCTGTGGCCTTTGGACCTTTTTTGCTATTTATTTTATTTAGGTGTTGGCCTCTTTTCAGCCGGACAAAGCACACACTTAAGTTAAGCACATTTCTATTAGGGAGAGAAAACTAGAACTGTTTTTAAAGTAGCCTGGAAGTTTTAAAGTACCGTAGGAGTTGTTTGCTGAGGCAGGTGCGTTATTGCAAGGGGAGTGAGCTAGGACACTATCCTTGCATCATGTAGAGTCCTTCTGGCTTCTCCAGGATATCCATATTTTAGTAAGAATTATTCTCATCTGAAATCCTATTGGGTCTGTGGCCTTAAAGGACTTGGTTTTTTGCAACGATTTTCACCACAGATATCAGAAATGTGACTCTGCCTGCAGAGCTTATTTCTAGCACAAGAGACCAAAAGTCTTAAAGAGGAGCAAAAGGGAAACACCACATACCTGTTTTTAAACCAGTAGGCAAAGATTTAAAGCCAGAGAGATTTTCCTAAGAAGAAGTACTCCACTTCATTATGGTGCCAAAAGCATGGCTTCATAATTAAACCTGATACAAGCGTTAAACTCCATGTTCACTGCATTTAACTGCAATCAAAAAGCATAAAAATTGAGTAGGAAAATAAGAACTTGAGCCAAGTACACACCCTCAGCAGTGCTTTAGTGTGACTGCCATGAAACACCAAGGGCTTTCATCAACTTGATGGCCTGCCAGATGTACCAAGCACTTTAATCAAGTCCTACAGGTACTTCATGCTTTAACCGCCTTTAGCAGTTTCCATTAAACTGTCATATACTCACCCAATGATAAAATAAGTTTTTTAGTAGGGCAGTCAAGAAAGAAATGTACAGATACCCTAGCTGCAAAATTTCAGAGAGCTGCAAAACACACAGCAGTATTTGAATCCTGTGAGGAAGCCCCATAGAAGAGTATGGAGGCTTTTTCATCACAGATATTCTTGAAGGAGTAGTATAAACTTAAATTAACATAGTATGCAGAAGGCACTAAGCATGGACCAGAGCTTTAGTTCTGCCGTGCCTTTTACGAACACAGCATTCCAAGAATTGGCCTTGCCTTTAAATGCTTACAAGTACAATATAATAGGTAACTGCTGGTAAATCAGTCCAGGGTATATAGGAAAAAGTAAATTATACTGATGAGTTTGATCAGCTATAGCCTTAACAGCCTACGTTTTCTTCTTTCCTTGCCTAAGAAGAAAGTTCAGTGTGAAGTCTTAGGTTTTAGTATCACAGCCCTTCATGTTGTTCCCTCTGATATGCTTTCAAAGTTGCCTACCTCTCTGGCATGGGACAAAAGCACATGCTGCAGACCATTTCTAGTATCTCGACACAGCTTGCTTCACAGAGAACCATTGGAACAGCTCAAAAAGTAAGAATGAATACTGAAGAGAGAAAAATGAGCATTATACCCTTCCAGTCCTTATTCCATCTCCAGAAATTAGACTAGTTGAGTTTCCATATGGCTTTAATCTCAGCTGTGCCTTAGGGCAGTTCTTCACACTTCCTTAGTTGCTTCTCTAGCTACCAGCCTTGTCAGCATCTACCATGTAACCTCATTGTGTGGACACCCCCTTATGCCAGCTCTTATGTGTTCTTCATCTTGTATCACTCACAAGGAGCACTTGTCCCTCAACCCCTCTTTATGTCTGCCACTGTGCTCCACTTCCACCCCTGCTCCTGACCATATGCAGCTCAAGACCATATGGACTGCAGGGCTTGTTGGCCAGGTTTTCCTGCAGTTCATCTGTGTTTTCTCCTTGCTTTCTGCATCACTTCAAGGAAAGGGGAAGTGAGTGACATAGTAACAGCCCCAACATACAATCACCACGTTCACATACCAGAAGCTAAATCTGGTAATATAATGCCTAGCAATAAAAGACTAACATAAATAAAGCTGTTGTGAAGAAAGAAAAACATGTTTAGCACTTTGGAAGCTTGCTCAAAACTAGCACTGCATCCACTCAGTTTCTTCTCTCTCATTTGAGAGGTATTTTGAGGGGATCTTCACAGTGCTGACTGGCTTGTGATATTCAAACTTGGTTTTATTTAGGGATAAACTAAAACATGATAGGACCCTAGGAAAATTACAGTACTTTCCTGCATTAACATTACCCGCATATTGTAGGAAGGCAGAATGAAGAGTGTAAGGGGATTTCCTCATCTGTGACAGATGAAGAAAGAAGATCCTTCTGAAGACTGCTGCCCAGAAATATGGCACAGCCAGGGGCACTGGGCTGGCCTCTACCACAGCACTCCAGCCCTTCCTTCTCTTAACCCAACTGACTATGCCGGCCTTTCACAGCCTGTGCTGGCTGAATGCGAATGGACATCTAGCTTCTCTCCAGCAGTTCAGCTCCTTAAAAATGGCCTACAGCATTTTTTATTCATATGCAATATCAGAAGCAATTTGAAATAGTCTGAAACCCTTCCAGGCGTGGAAGCAACTGTTCCATACTTCATAGGTGAGCTGAAATCCTCTTCTGTGAGACCACATGTAGTTCCAATTTCTAGCCTACAGAGAGCTGGAGATATAAAACCTATTCCACAGGAAGAAAACACCCATCTATATTCTATAGGCCACAAAACAATCACCAGAAAATAATAAGCTTTGCTTGCTGGTGACCTGAGCAGAATTCAGACTGTGAAATTTTTCGTGACCAAGATCAGTTGGTTTAGCTAAAGAGCCTAAGTGGGTAGCTAGTTTTAATTTTTGCATACTTGACTTCTGCTGTTTGATTATTTCAGGCAGCTCATTTCCTCAAGTATTACATAGAGGAGGGATGAAAATAAAATGATACACGAAACCATGAAATGAAATAAAACTGACACTGACGAAAGAGGAGATCTGGTTCTAAAGCAAGCAAAATTTCACTGGAATAGACAGAGATGCTTTGTTTGTGCCAGAATTCTGTTTTTCCCAGAAAAGCTCATTCTAGAAAAAAAAACAGGATAGAGGATGATCATCATTATCACTGCAGGCACTTAGATTTCTAACTGTACCTTTATTATCTGTAAGGTTTTTGGAGATACAGAGCCAAAAAGCATTAGGGGAAAAATTGAATTTTATGGAAACCTTGTCAAGTCAATAATTTTCCCTGGCTCCTTTTCTCATTGCTTAAATCCATTCACAAAATGAAACCTCCCAGCAGCATCTTCATGCAGAGCCTGTCAGAGCTGACTGAGCTCTGTGTGCCTGCTCTCTCTGCACCCGCTCTCTCTGCAGCTCTCCCCTGTTCACCCACAGCTCACAGGCCAGCACAGAAGCCTGGCTTGGCACAACACTTGTGTGGCATGGCACAGCATCACTTGATTTTCCCCAGCTGCTAGCAAAAGGCTGCTGGGTGTGCTATCCCAGACATCAGGTAGAACTTGTCAGGCAGAAGGACCCCAGCAAAGAATAAAACCCCTACAAAATACCTTTGCAAATGATAAATTACAAGCATTGATACTGAAACAAAGGTCTTAGCATAACAATTTCACTCACACTTACTTCCCCTGCTATCCACTAGTATAGGGCCATGTCGTAAGATTTGCAGGGATGCGGGTTTATGAACTCTGTAGCTCCTGAGCAGACAGACGTTGACAAAGGTCCAAACTGGGACAGTTTTAAACAAACCCATGGTATTTTGGGGTGAGTTAGCAGGTGCCCTATTTATTTGAGAGGACAGGATTGAAGTCATTAATAATACCTAGAAAGAAATACCACAGAAGACTTCTCCATTTCCACCACTGATACCTCAAAACTTGAAAGCATAACTGGTTTTAGATGACATTGAAAATAAACATGGGTTTGGTAGTCTCAGCTTCCTACTGCAGGTTTATTTAAAAGTGTGCATTTTGTAAAAAAAAAAATAATCATATCTGGGACATACACTTCTCTACATTTGCCAGTGCTGTCAAGGGCAGTTTTATGGGTAGGTATACACAAGTCCTAGGTGGAGATGCTGTTCATTTTCCTCAGTAGGCTCAGCAGGCATGCGTGAGTTCTCATGCTGTGGAAATCTGCTTGCACTAACTAGCAGGTGGAGAAATGAATTATAGCAACCACTCCCCACACCAAAAAAATTTTACTCATTGTCACAGTACTTAGGTGTGAGGTCTCATTGTCCTTCACTTTTGGGGGGACTTTTTTGTCTGCAGACAAGCTAGTGTTTTCACGTGCTTACTTCTCAGTGTGTTGTTTCAGCTCTGTCGCCTTTTTCACACAGACTACAGAGCCATTAGGCATGAAGTGTACTGAATTGCCCTAATGAAACCCATTACCAAGCTCAGCTATTGCTAAGGCCTCTCCCTTGTACTTCTTGACATCTCCCTCTTGATTCCTCTTCATGGTGTACTCTAGTCAGTGCCTCCACATTCCCTGTACTGTCCCCTGATAATTTATAAAAGCAATCAACCAGAATGGTAGTTTTACAGCTACTTCAGTACAGTAAATAACTTTCATAGAATCATAGTGTCATAGAACTATGGAATGGCATGGGTTGGAAGCAACCTTTAAGATATCTAGTTCCGGCCCCCCTGCCATATGGGCAGGGACACCTTCCACTAGGTCAGATTACTCAAAGCCCCATCCAGCCTGGCCTTGAACACTGCCAGGGATGGGGCAGCCACAACTTCTCTGGGCAACCTGTGCCAGGGCCTCACCACCCTCACAGTAAAGAACTTCTTTCTAATATCTAATCTAAATCTACCCTCTTTCAGTTTAAAGCCTTTCCCCCTTGTCTTATCCCTACCTGCCCTTGTAAAAAGTCCTTCTGCAGACTTCCTGTAGTCCCCTTTAGGTTTCTCTCTAAGGTCTCTCCAGAGCCTTCTCTTCTCCAAGCTGAACAACCCCAGCTCTCTCAGCCTGTCTTCATAGGAGAAGTGATCCAGCCAGATGTAGTCCATCCAAAATGGGCTTGCTTATGGCTCTTTGACACAGATGAGGAAAAGTTTCTCATGGGACCAACACCAACTTAGAAATATTCCCAAGAAGCCAGATCTCTCAGAAGTATCAGATGAGTCACAGTTACTCATTCACTCCCTCCTTCAGTTGGTTGAGGAGGGGGACATGGAGAAATATGTTATTAATATTCGTGCTTAACATCTAAAAATTGCAACAACCCACATGCAAATCAGTTACAGTCATGTAGGGGAGACAGAGCCAAGATCCACTCAGCCTCCATCACTTCTCTCCCAAACTTGTAGCTTCACTGATTCACATTCAGTCAGAACCAAGGTATGAGCTGTCTGTGTAGGAGTGTTTGCAAGCAAGGCACAGGGTGACACTGACACACACTCTAATAATCCAAATTATCATCTAGCTCTGCAAAAGGGCAAACTGAGTGGTGATGCTGGCTGATTTTTGCATTGTATCTCCAGGTCTGCCAACCAGTATTTGCTTCAAAGACCTGGGCTGAGCAGCAGTGGGGTTCACACGAACATTCAGCATATACTCAGGGAGAAATAGGGATAAATTACCTCTTCAGGAGACCATGCTTTTGGTGGTTTAAAGACAAAAGAGGCTTCTATCAGAAAATATTTGTGTACAGGCAATTTGAAAGCATTCAGGTAATGTAGTGACTGAATTACCTGACTATTTTCACAGTAAGCTCAGCTATAGCAAACCTCCATTTATAGCAAAGCAAATTAAAGTCACTAATTGTTTCGTATGTGCAATGTGGGAATTGCAGTTTCATTTATAATGAAACTTTGATTACACCATAATTGCTCTGGCAGAAAAATGTCTCCATTTTCAGAGGCTTCTGCTGTGTTTTCAGACTGTGTCCATGTCTGCAGTACTTTTTATATTCCTTGACTAGCATCATGCAATCACATCTCTTCAGGCTTTCCCAGAATTATGATTCATATTGCCTGATTCTCAAAATCCAGACAAACTCAATGGAAATAACTCTCCTTTAGGTGGAAAAGCAAACAGAAATGCAGTGTTTTGGATTGCCTGGTAGGTCCTGACTGTTCTGTGCAGACTCCCAAAGGAAATATCAACTCATGCTTTTTAATTTACTTGGCAGATTTCTGCACTTGACATGTCCTGTAATGCTTTCCCTCTTACAGAAACCACCATTCCCTTGCAGATGGTGCTTCTGCCACTTCCTACCAGACCGTTTCCAGTAATTGCCTACAAAGTATATGCGTGTCTGCACTGAACATGTGGAATGAAAAAACATCATTAGAAAGACCTTCATGAACTTTTTCCTAAGATAATTAAATACATAAATCACATTCCTCATGACCTTCTCCCTCCTGTAACATGTTTTGCTTCAAACTCATCCATGAAGATCACCAGCAAGGTTACCAAGGTGGTGATTAGCACAACTTTGAATGTTACAGTTATTGGTATTTCTCCAATATGCTTGCAATGGTGAGACAGCAGTTCAGGACTCCGAACTGCCTGTAGGAGGGTTCTCATTTTCTTGGATTTCTATGTCCAGTGCCTGTGGGACTGAAAGCTTTATAGGATAACACATAACAATAATAATAAGAAGCTGAAGTTTTTCAGCTGTGCTTTGTTTACAACTTTTCCTATGTCCTGTCCTCTTACAAATGAATACTGTAGTTATTGGGTGGCATAGCAGGGGGGCAACTTAACACCCATAGTTCCATAGAAACCCTAGGGTAGTTACATATAAATACAGGGATGGAAGAAATATTTGTAACTAATGTCAACAGATATGGGTATGAAATGACTGACAACACTGGGTGGTTGTGGTCTAAAGCAGAAGAGTTGCAGCTGAGACAAAGGGTGCTGTTTTCATGTCATTGACACCAGGATTGAACTGTGAATATTCACATCACTGGAGTGAGAAGCATTCAATTTCCTTGAGATCAATTCTCTGTAGTCTGAAAGTATGAGGAAAATGTTTTGAGCCACTTTCTGGGCATCCTTTTGTGAAAATGAAACATATTTCCAAGATACGAGAAAAGTAATACCCCAAATGAGACTGTTTTCTCAGATGACTTCAGCCTTTTCATATTAAACACTCCTCCACAATAAGACCTGCATTTTTCTGAGTAACAGTTGTTGGCATGAGCAGTAATATGCTTTAGCATTTAGCTTGCATTGCTAATGAATTTTTATGTATGACACACCTCTGGATGGAAAAACTATCATATTAACATTGGCAAGTGGAACCATTTTAACCTGCATTGTTTAGAAGCTTTTCTTATGCTTGCATTTTATAAATACTAATAACATGTTTCACTGTTCATGTTGTAGATCATCCATGTTACACAGGCATTCACTGCTACATATTTGAGCACTGAACAAGAAGTCTCACTATTTCAGAAAATCTCAGTGTTCTTAACTGGAGAAACTGATACTTCTAGAATTCTGTTCGTCCCTACACAGAACTTGTAATCTTCTGAAATTCTAAATGATGGGAACCTGGTGTCATCAAAAAATCTGTTTTCAAATTTCTTCTTCTGATTTTTGCTTTTCTCTGAAGGTTTTTCAGCTATCTTGTATTTACTTCCTTGAAATGTCAATAATTCTGCATGAATTTATGGTAAATACATCTGCATCTCTCAGTATATCATGAAGTTCCATGTAGGCTAAAATGCTCTTTTGATCAGTTATAAGAAGTGTCTTGGTTCAGATAATGTCAAAATAACTATTAACAATTAACATTAGTGCTGAGGTACAGCCCATAATTAATTATGTCAAATTGCATTTTTGATCAAACACACAGAGACATGGAAAAATATAATTAGCAAATTTGATTGTAATCTATCATAAACCAAATTCACATATGGAAAAATATTCAGATAATGCTTTAGGAATCAAAAGAGAATTTTTATTATGTTAGAATGTCATAAGCCAGGCATTGCCATGAAAGAAAAGAAAGGTAAAACTAATTCAAGCATTTCCAGTAAAAAGCACTTTTCATTACAAAGTTCCATATGTCAAAACTGAAACTCTTCACAGGAAAGGATTGGTTTCAGTATGTCTCAGAATAATTTAAATTCCAAATTGTCAAAATACCTCTTTTTGGTTCTTTAAAGGATGTCTTTTTTCTGACTTTTTTTTGGGGGGGGGTCAACAATTTTCACTAATATCTCATGAAAAAGGTTTTAAAAGTAAAAATCAGTTATCAGAAAAAAATCCTATTTTGGTTAAACCAATGTCTTTTATTATTATGACATCACACAGAATTTCTTCCCCCCCCTCCCTTGTCCTGAGTGAGCTTTGAAATCTCAAATATTCCGACAGATTAGAAACTTGATTTGCATTCAGCCTTTGCACACATGTCAACATTTGATTATGTCAGTATACTGTAGCACTGGTTTTAGTTAGGAGTCATGAGACAATGCCAGTATTGTGAAACATATTCAAACCTCCAAATTCTTTATTTGGGGGCATATCTTCTTCAGCATGTCTTCTCAGACAGTTATAAGTTTTAAATGTTCAACATTTTTCACTCTTGTTTTTATGTCTCCCTAAACCTTATTACATTATATAAATAGCTACTGTGTGACATTAGGCCTTTCTCCGTCATCCTGTGATAGACAGTTGATCCATCCGCGTGTATTTCATGTGCAAATCCTTTCATTTTCTGTTATACATTTCCATTGCTGGTTCCATGATTTTTTTTATATGTAGTTCCTTTGATGGTAAATAAATTAATTTGGAACCACAAATAACTGACTAAGTTTCCTACATAGAAGCATTTGATATACTACTTTTTGACTTCTACTCTCCCAGATGCCAAGAGGAATGTTAAAATCCATACCACGTTTAGCAGGACAGCAGATCCAGGCTTGGGCACATTCAAATAGAATTTTAAAAATAACATCCATGCAGGTGGCTTCTCAACTACTGTCTGCTTACTTGGATGTCTTTAGTTAAGACTGCAGTGTTGTTATGCCCAAAGAGAAAATTTCTTTTCAGTAGCAGCTCTGAAATCAGCACAGGGACTACTTAATAAAAGCAAGACCTCAACCTTTACACAGATCCTTATCATCAACCAAACCTAAGTGTCAAAGCATTAGTTCAATGTACAAAGACTTGAGTCAGAGGCAGCTATCTGCTGCATCAGCTTAAATTTTCCAGGCAATCAAATCAGATGGCAGATTTTTTGTCATGAGCAGGAAAGCAGCCTCCTCCCAAAGTGACTAAGACTTCTGGTGAATAAGCAACACCTCTGCTGTGTGTTCAGGCAAGACACAATCACGTTCAGGGCTCTTGGCTGGCAGATGCCTGTTATCCAGTGCTACATCTCAGCTTTGAGCTCCAGGGGTCCATGGCTGCTCAGTGTTTGGCTTATCCAAAGAGCAGACAAAGCAATCTCCCTGTATGCCATGTAGACCCATCCAAAGTGACTGCAAAGAGGGCTTGTACTGCTTTCACCAGCAGCACCTGCAAAAATCCTAGAAAGTATAAAAGAACTAGACACTAAACAAAAATGGCTGGTGTCTCTGGACCAGCAAGTCAATGGAACTATTGACAGTTGTCCCACCAACCCCACAATGTTACTTATGCTTGATCTAGGGGGGTACTCAGCCAGCTGCTGCTTGCAGGTCAGACACAACATCTGTGCAAAGCAGCATGTCACTCATTTGGATGTACAGCACGGGTCAGAGAAGATGGATGCCCAGAGACAGGAATCATTAACATACTGATACAGATCTACCACTTAATAATGGAGAAAGACTCATGCATGTTCAACAGGACAGTTGACAGTTGCTGCATGACAGTGCTTTTAGAGTAAACTCTGACCCTCTCAGATGTCTAACAAGGAAAGGAACAAAGGCTTCAAATCATCAGACTTTCACCCTACTTAGAACCAGTAAGGGTCACCTTGTCACTCGCTGACAGATCCTACTGATGGCTATGCTTAGCTGGATCAACCTAACTCTGACTTTGACAAAAGTCTCTGTTTCAAGACCCATATTGGAAACCTCAGGCTTAATGTGAAAATAATCAGATCTGATTGTGTTTTCTGAAGGATCTGGACAGGCTTGAATTGGGGCTATGTAGAATCTAGGCTAAAATACTCCCACACACTAAATAACCTTCCAAAGATTCCCACAAGTCACTCCTAAGGGAGAGAAATGCTCTTGACACTTTAAGAGCTAATAAGAATTATTATAAAAATCAGTAACAGGTGACCTCCATCTCTGTTGAGTGCAGATGGACAGGTATAAGGCAGGGAAGACAGGGGATGATGTATAGTTTTGGGAGTTTGTTTATGTCCAAGTTAAAGCAGGTGCTCAGACTCTGGGCTGTCAGCATTCAGGATAAGCTGAATCCCAGTAAATCCCAATCTTGCTTTACTTGTCTGAAAAATAAATAAGAAATAACTCAACTACAATCAATAGATTGTGTAGCATATGGAAGAAGGAAACAAAATAGTTGCCTAATCTGTCAGTAGAAGAACAATTATCCAGGTCATCATCTAGGATGTTTGATTGATGGCCTGTCTGTACTGTTCTGAACACCACGTGGATTCTTAATACACCATATTCTAACTTAATTTCTCAGAAAATGAATTGCTTTATCTAAAAAGACTCACACTTTCAATACACTGTTTCCTAGAAAGAGGCACCACAACAGCCTCCTTCAGATTACAAGTATCCAGTTTGTGGCTAAAAATGTTCTGATGTCTCCTGTCCCCCCAGCTAGGAAATTGTGCAAAAAAAAAAATCGGAATATATTGACATTTACCTTAATAGGATGAAACTGAGTGTAAGCAGAACATGCAACTACAATGGCATCTTCAGAACAGAGCTGAAGATGACAATAATTTAGCAGCTCAGTCAGCAGCAACGTATTAAGAATCAAATCTGAAGGCAGATGCTTACAGCTCTGTGGCCTTACCACAAGTAGCCTTACCACAAGTAGCATAGAGGCTCAACCTCAGCCAGCCAGCTTGCTATTATGGTAGTGGGATTTTGCACCCTCACACTCAAGCTGCACTCAGCACAGATGCCTCTTTTTACACAAGTTTTGCTGTGGCCTTGAGGTTATGTTATGTAAGAAAATTATTTCAAGCACGTAGCTGAACAGGAGCTCTTAGAGGCTTAAGGTGCACATCCATGCAACAGTATCCAAGAGTGTCCATCTGGAGAGGACAAGCAGAGAGGGTTCTGACTGGAAGCTGCCATCCACCTCTTACCCCTGAATTTTGATATGGATAGATCTGGCCTTTGCTCAGTACTGTCTCCATTGAGATACAAGGTCAAGGGGTAAGAAGGTTTGGTATATCTCACCTAAATGCTAGATAACCATCCAAATTGTGGTCAGTGTTGAAAGGTTAAACCTTATCACACCAGCCTCAGGACCATGCATCCAAAATTTGCATCAGAGAAGGCCAGATCAGCCTCATAATGAAAAAGGAGTTTGCTGCCAGATACAGATGCAGATGTCTGGGCAAGCAAGAGCCATAATGATCACAAAAGCAACAGCAGAAAATAACAGCAACTGCTCAGGCTTCATCCAGAACAGATATTATGTTATGCTATGTTATGTTTAATAGAATCCTAATCCTGTATGTGGATGGGTGAAATATGCTGAAGTCTGGCTGCTTCCTGTCATTATGCATGAAAATTCCTCCTAGTGATGTTAAATACTGAGCCATAAACCTCTTCAGAGTTCACGAAAGATTTCTTGTTTTCAGAGTGTTTTTCTGATGTTACAACAATGTGACTCAGGACTTATTAGGTATGGCTGCTTCTTTTAATCTAGTGTACTTAGCTTCAGTGTCAGTTTTAGACACTCCCCCTGGAGCTACATGAAAAATGAAGTCTTGATCATTGCCCAGCTTCATGGAAATTCAGTGCAAGCAATTATGAGTTGAATCCTGAGAAGGTCACATTTAGAAGAGCAAATAAGGGAGCTTAGTAAGATGACTACTCTCTGAGCAGCAGAGAGAAAATGCAGTTGTTCTCAGCTGTTCTCTGCCAAAAAAAATCCCTACCAAATGGTAACAAGTGAAATAAGACATTGCAGTCCTTCAGAAATGGATTCATTCCAAATAAAACTACCTTCAGTATGGTATGTTTCTCAAAATAATCCTTTTTGATTCTGCCAGGCCCAATATTCAGTTTTGCAGGCCTGAAATGAAATATATGTATAGTCTGCTATTAGGCCTGTATGACTTTGAAATAATTAAGATTACTTATATTTTGTTATTTTAATTTTACTTCATTAGTCTTTAAGGTATATTTTGGTAACTGTTAAATGTCCGTAATTTATCACAATACAGGACTGATGACTGGACAGAGGTATCATTTCCCTCTTCTAGCCTAAATGAGAATAACTAAACTAATATTCAGTAAACATGCTGAGATAATTGCTAATAGCGAGTCTTTGATTTAAATGGCAAAATCCTCAACAGTTTTCCTATGGACAAGCTGACTCCTGGCATCACTCACACTGAGGAGTTCTCAGATACCACAGTGAACTGAAATAAAATTTTGGTTTTTTATGGATTTACATCATAAGCTTGTGTAGTGATGCAAACTGAAAAGCAAATGCAGTAAATGTCTTAAATAACAGTCAGCATGTCCAAGTCACAGGATTGGGTTTTGGGGTTTTTTTCCTTTGTCCAGTTCTTATAGCATTTCATTTGGACTAAATCAGATGTAACATGCTATTATTTTGATCTGGTAGCATTTCAGAAGCTAAATAGGAAAGAGATAAAATTAGTAAATGTGCAACTTGGTTTTGCAATGTGATTGACAAAAGTACTGGAAAAGGTAGAGCAGTATAGGTTAGGACTAACATGTTTACAAGACACATGGCTTTGTAAAAATTATGCTACATTTTCTTGCTATATTTCATAAAAATTCATTCTATATATATGCTAGCTTACTACAGGCAGTAAATCAGCCTGTCCTTCCTCATTCTTTTGTTCTGGCACATAAAATTTCTACAATTCATATATATTTTGGCAACCACAGTAATGATACTGAAAAACAGAGAAAAACGTCTTTCCATATTCACACTGCTTTATGCCAGAGACTTGGCATCTAATATTAGACAGCTGATTTCATACTTGACACAGATTAGTAGTGCCTTAGACCTAGCATCTCTCAACCCATATTTGTCCATTTAAATAACTCTGACTCCTTTGTAATGCAAATTAGCTGAATGACAGTTTCCCATGCGTACAGAATTGCTCATTATGTCAGTGTTGATTTGTGCTTTTGGCTGTAGTAGTAAAAGGACCTGTAACTCCCCTTTCTGCAAGCTGAGTCTTCCTTGAAGAAGGAAATAGAGGGGGAGGGAGAGGGGGTTTTTACTTCCTTTAGCCTTTATTTTTGTTGTCACCAAATAGTAGCTTTTACCTCTGTGTAATAACATGGAAATGCAGCTAATTAAATCCATAGACTGTAAAATATTCAGTGCTGGAAAAGAAGCTGCCGCAAAATCCATTTGCACAGCATATTAAAGGAAAAGAGCAAGTGCAACTGGAGACATTAATAAAACTTGAGCAGTGGAATCTTTTAGATAAGGTTCTCAAGAACTGCTTGAGAAGTGGACCCCTGTGAACCTTGTGAGGTTCAACAAGGACAAATGCAGGGTTCTGCACCTGTGTCAGGGCTACCACAGTATCAATACAGGCTGGGGGCGGAAGGGATTGAGAGCAGCCCTGCCAAGAAGGAATTGGGGGTACTGGTGGATGAAAAACTGGACATGAGACAACAATGTGTGCTAGCAGCCCAGAAAGCCAACCATATCCAGAGCCAAACCCACCTGGAGTACTGCATCCGGCTCTGGTACCCCCAGCACAAGAGGGACATGGAGCTGTTGGAACAACTCCAGAGGAGGGCCATGAAGATGATCCAGGGGCTGGAGCACCTCCTGTGTGAAGACAGACTGAGAGTTGAGCTTGTTCATCTTAGAAAAGAGAAGGCTCTGGGAAGACCTACTGTCAGCCTTTCAGTACCTAAAGGGGGCCTACTAGAAAGATGGGGACAGACTTTTAGCAGAGGCTGTTGTGACAGGACAAGAGGTAATGATTTTAAATTAAAAGAAGAGAGATTTAGACTAGATATAATAAAAAACTTTGTACAACAAAGGTGGTGAAACACTGGCGCAGGTTGCCCAGGAAGGTGGTAGATGCCCCTGGAAATATTCAAGGTCAGGTTGGATGGGGCTCTGAGCAACCAGTCTACTTGAAGATGTCCTTACTTATTGCAGGGGGGTTGGACTAGATAAGCCTTAAAGGTGTCTTCCAACAAAACTATTCCATGATTCAATAGGCTATGGAAACTCTCTAGGTTCTGATGAATTGAACCAAGTGAACCTCTTAGGTTATGACTTGGCTGTAATTAAGCAGGATGATTAAAATCATGATAATATTTATTCAACTTGGATTCATTTAATTTGGAATAAGACCCAATCATTCATAAGCACTGTAGGAGTGAGAGCTGCTGGACATGATTTTATAAGCTGGGTTGGGGAGCTTTCTGTTTTTTGAGTTTCTTCTTAATTGCTCAGATGTGCCTCTTCCTCACTACACACTGAGGGAGCAGACTGCACAGATATGCAGCGGGCAGCCATGAGATCTGCCTCACTGCACACCTGCAACTGCCAAAGCTGCGGGCATGTTCAGCAGATGGCTAGGAGCATTTGGGTCATGACTGAGCACAGGAAGCCATCTAGACACACGCAGGTACGAGACATTTTCCCTCTCACACACACAGACAGTCTATTTGGGGAATCAAAATGAAGATTTAAGAAAAAAATGCTGCCCAAAAACATTTGGTAGAGAAAACAGGACACTGACAGCAGAAACGTAGCTACCAGAGGAGTCTTACACTGAAAGTTACCCTCAAACAGTCAGAAGTGTCTCTGAGTTGCATTAACACTTGCACGTCTGTGTTCACAGTCCTCTAAAAGTCTTGCTGCTTCTTTAAGTTCAGACAGTCACATGCCTGTGAAATGTTTTGCCTGACTTGAGAGGCAAGTTCTATCCTCTACTTTTCTATGCTAGATTATCAATTACTTTAAAGACTTATCTGCCTACTAATGAGAGAAGGAGAGGATGAGCTTTCATTGAGAACTTCTCTTTGAAGTGAAAATCTTTAGTAGAGCCCTCTCATTTATAAGGACACTATAATCATCTTGATGGGAGATTAAAAAATAAGGATTTTGGCTCTGTACCTCTCTCCCTCCCACTCTCCCCTTCATTTTGCCTCTCCTTTATGCACATGTGCATACACACACGCACACATTCTCTATGGCTATAGAAGTAGCAACCTACAATGCCTGTATTTTTTGAACTGCATGTTTACAGTCACATAGGTACAGTTTTTTTTTCCAAATGGCCCGTACCTGTAACACATGCATACTGACACTCACACACTATACCTCAAGGACTTTACTTTTATTCTTTTCAGTACAGTTTTATAGCTTTGACCTTTATTTTCTGCACACATCCCGTAAAATCTTTTGCAAATGAATTTTATAAACACAAATATTTGCTCTAAAGGAATTTGGAATTATAAACACCCACACTCAAGGAGACTTTACTTTAAACATGAATGCTTTGCTATGGAAATACTTGCATTCTTCACTCAGGGAACAAAATCTGCATCTTGTCTGATCGCTTCCAACCAGGCAGCACAGCTTGAGTTACAATTATGCACCATAATTCCCTGTGATAGAAGTACACCGACAATAATCAATTCAAATGCATTCAGATAAATAATTTTAAACTAAATGCATATTGCTTGAGGATGCTCAGCAAGCAGAAAAAAGAAAAGCCCAGTGGCCTAATATGTTACTTCTTAGGAATAGATCTCTATGCCTTTATGCTGATATGTTCTTTGGGAACACTTTAATGCAGTTCCTATAATTAGCAAGTACTTCATAATCACCTTCTAGAGAATGAAATCTCTCTGTAACACTTTGGTTGATTTTGCAGGCATCATAGTATGCATGGCTCTCGTATCAGAAGAAAGGTTGCAGGGAAGGGTGTGTGGGTGGTCTAAAATATTACTAGCAGGCATTAACATAAGTTCCTTGTAGCAGACTACATTTCCCTTCTTTGAGAAATATTGATGAAATCCTGTTCTCACTGAAGCCCATGGACATTTTAACAGCTGCCCTCCCCCAGCAATTCCTGCAGCTGAATGGCTTCACTTATATTGTGCAGGGGTAATGGGGAGCTGTGAGGTACGAGGGGACAAAGTACTCCTTTCCCTC
>NW_009923236.1:41353-54308 GCF_000696875.1 Nestor notabilis
CAGCCTGGGGAGGCAGCAGGCAGCTCTCTCCCAAGCACTTCCCTTGTGCCCTGCACTACAAAACCCCTCTGGCCACTCTTGTTCTGTTTTGCATGCCCCTCTCCCAGTCACACCCTGAGGCTATGATGTCTACAGGCAAAATGTGTTCCTTTTAAATAAGATTAACTGCCTGTGATGGTATGGAGAGATTACTGTGTGTTTTTAACTCTTTGAGTGTCCTGGGACAAACTCTGTCGCTGGGAGACATCCCCAGCATGCATAGTGCTGCCATTGTTGCTTGCGGTGCATTTCCTATTGAGTCGGCATGCCAAGAGACTTAAAAAGGATGACTGAATATCAATCTGATATATTGTCATGCTTGGTAATTATTCCATCAAGTGTCTTGTGAAAGAACAGTAGAAAGAGACATGAAGAACTGGGCAAGGACTGTTGTTCTTGTAATTATCTTTGAGCTTAATGTTCAGTAATTGCATAGCTACAAGAAAGACCAGAGTTTATAAGCCTTATTTCATTTGTTTGCAAAATTGGTCTAGAGAAGGAAATATATAGGACAGAAATTGCGTGAAAATTTTACTTCTAGTACTGCCTGCCAGGTGCTTGAGAACTTAAAAAGACTAGATACCATTAAAAAAACAAACAAACAAAACTAGTTTTAATTTTAATACAATTTCCCCATGTCTTTGTCTTTTCTTTCTCTACAAACATGAATTTGATAAGAGAGGGTTGCACATTTACAAAATACATTAGTTGATTACAGCTTACTGCCTGGAGCCCATGGATCCCTGCACCTCTTTGTGCTAGTAACCATCGCCAACAAACACCCTATTTATTTTTTTGAACCAAAGAAGGCTTTTATGAAATCTCATGCTAAAATGTATTTACCTGAAATAATTGCTTAGAAGTGATGAAGAAAACTTACAGGTTCTAGACTGCTCGGAAGTATTCTATAGGATTTAGATGTGATAGCCAAAGGGTTTAGGCTGTGATAGTGCTCTGTGTCTCAAAAAACAGAGCAAAGAGCTTATAATGAAATAGCTCTGTGGAAATCTGATTAGACCAAGACTGCACTTTAGGCATAATATAATGCATAATCCTAGAATAATCATAGAATAATTTGGGTTGGAAGGAACCCTCTGCCAGGGGACAGGGACACCTTCCACTAGACTGGGTTGCTCAAAGCCCCATCTAACCTAGCTTTGAACACTTCCAGGGATGGGGCAGCCACAGCTTCTCTGGGCAACCTGTTGAGTGCCTCACCACCCTCACAGTAATGAATTTCTTCCTAATATCTAATCTAAATCTACTCTCTTTCAGTTTAAAACTATTCCCCCTTGTCCTATCACTACATGCCCGTATAAAAAGCCACTCTCCAGCTTTTGTGTAAGTGCCCTTTAGGTATCAGAAGGCTGCTCTAAGGTCTTCCCTGAGCCTTGTCTTCTCCAGGATGCACAAACCCAACTCTCTCAGCCTGTCTTCATAGCAGAGGTGCTCCAGCCCTCTGACTATCTTTGTGGCCTCCTTTGGACTCACCCCAACAACTCCACATTCTTCTTGTGTCAGGGGCCCCAGATCTGGAAGCAGTACTGCAGGTGAGGTCTCACAGGAGCAAAGTAGTGGGATAATCACCTCCCTTGACCTACTGGACACTCTCTTTTTGACGCAGCCCAGGACATGGTTAGTTTTCTGGGCTGCAAATGCGCACTGCCAGGTCATGTTGAGCTTCTCATCAATCAACACCCCTAAGTCCTCCTCAGGGCTACTCTCAATCCATTTTCTGTCCAACCTGTATTGCCCCTACCCACGTGGATGACCTTGTACTTGACCTTGCTGAACATGAGCCTTTCACAGGCCTACATCTCAAGCCCGTCAAGGTCCCTTTGGATGCCTCCATATATTATTATATAGTATTATATAATAATATAGCTCTTTGATTTCCTTTAGAACTTCAAACATACTCATCATATTGTTCCACAATTAATGGAATACTTGGAGTGAAAGTTGAAGACAAGTGTACAAAAACCAGGCAGTATATCTGAGAAGTTCAACCAAAATGTGGAAGTGGATTACGTTTTTCAAATACCTGAAAGCAGCTAGTTAATAGGGTGATTTGTTCATTGTTGTAAAGGTGAGGGGAAGAGCATTTGTAAGACTAACCTTTCATGCAAGGATAAGTTAGGTTAATGGTTTACAAAATGTTCTGGTAAAGTGACACTTTTACCTGTAGGGTTTTATGTAGTCAGGCATGTGAGAAGTCTGTTTGCAGTACTGCAGGGCTGGCATGCACTGCTTATTTAGATTCATACCTGCAAAGCCAGTAGTGATTTCATGCCATCAGAATGAATTTGGAACAAATTTCTTCACTCTTTAAAAAGCCCTCCTGTGGTGGGTTACACTTGTTCTTTCTTTAACCTCCACAACTTTTGAACCATATACTTTCAAGGAGGTTTAAAGAGCATTGAAGGACATTGGTCAAAGCATTGCAACAAGATTGCTAAGCCCTAGAGTCTTTGTCTATATCCAGCATAGAGATCCTGTGTGACCTGGAGCTTTTCACCTAGCTTTTTATGTGCCTCAGATTTATTTGTTCTGAAACAGTAAAATTTGTCCACCTCCCAAGTAGGTAGCATATTAAAAATTATTTTTATGCTAAGACAGGACTTGTAGTATGGACAAGAGAAGGCTGGAAGCTTCACTTCATCACTGCTTGTATCAGACTTCCAAATTACCAGTTCCTAAGGTGTAAATTGGGATGGACATGGTTCTGGGAGATGCCAAGCAGCCACATCTTCTGCTAACCAAGGTGGCAACAGAGGAAACTGAACATCTGCGAAAGCCCAGAGAATCAATCCATACCTTAGAGTCACATACATATAGTAGATGCACACACATACATACATATATACTTGTCTACACATATGTATCAGCCAATTAGCCTGATAAACCTATATAACTCTGTTTGTTATTCTATGGTTCTATAAACTGCTAACATTTATTCAGAATTCTTTTAGCTATATGTATAAAATGACTATATAAAAAAGACTTTTCCCTTGCAATCCCAGTTATTGTCAGAGAATGTGTAAGGAGCCTATTCTCTTACAAGTATAGTTGGAGCAAAAAGCATCCAACCCTTTCCCTGTCCTCCTTTTCCAGGATTGCTTTTCCAGAGAACTCTTGCCATGAGAAGCTCTGACTTTCCACCCTGTATGAAGGTGACTATGCTTTTCTTGCTATCTGTTGTCTTTTGCAGATTTCAGGAGGTGCAAGGAGATGTCTCAGACCGTGTATGTTGGTTGTGGCCATGGCTTGCCATGTGGCCAATTGCCTAAGGCAGCAACTTCTAGAAACTCACATTCTCTCTTACTACAAAGGGCTTTAATTGTCTCTTCTGCTCAGTCATAAATGTCTTGCACATGTGGCTGGTTGAGTACAGTCTCTAGTTGTATGGCAGTGAAATTGTCTTTAGATGGTACTGCACAGATGTAATAAGCTGTAATACTTTCTCACATTCTGTAACGATAAGCTTGACACGAGCATCAAAAAATCATTAAAATGTACTACAAAAAACTTACTTTATAAATTGTCATTTTCACAGACACAGGGCCTGGCCTGGCTCTTGTTCAAGTTGATGCAAAGTAACTTGCTGCCCTTTTGTGATCTTATTTTTGTCAATAGCAGAACAAGTAAGAAGTGCAGAGACACACATTCAGACCAGTTCAGTAAAGAGGGTTAGACCATACACAGAGACTTTTCTGTGTCATGGAAAGGGACCTCAGAAATGTTCAGTTATGTTTAAACATACCATGATAAGATGCCTTCTAAAGCAATCACATGTTCCATGCTGTTTTCAAGCCAAGCACCCAGGAATGAGTCTTAAGTGGTGAAAAAAATACTGAAGACTGGGATAAGAAGCCCAACTGACTCAGACTGTCAGACCTGCACAATTAGACAACTCATCTTGAGCATCTATTGGAGATGAATAACAAAAAGATGTTCACAGCTTTTTCTCTATAAACCTTTTGGAAAGAGGATCAGTGGTTGTTAAAGGGGAAGCCATGTGACACTATAGGATCGGTCCCTGAATATATATGGTCTGAGCCCATTGAACTTCACAGAACTCTTTAAGTGCTTCCCCTTGTAACTGAGGGAAGAACATGCTCCCCATTGCTTTTCCTACTACAATAATTACAGTATACTAAGACACACCAGGCAGGTCAGAGCAAAGCTTGTTTGGAGCTTGCATTTCAAGTGCACATTATGCACTTGCATTGTAGTATATTCAAATTGACAGCATCGTTATGGTGAATTAATCTAAATTACGTCTAGACATATATTTACAACAACAAGCATCATAGAAATTATTTGGTGGCTGACTGCTTGGGGGAATTAAGAAAATCCCAGGCTTAAACCTTACAAATAAATGTCTAAATTGATAAATGAAAGAATAAATGAGTTTAGGCCATGCTTCAGGAACAACAGCAAAATCATCTCTCTAGAATTTTACTAGTTTACATGTTCCTTTGCCAGTTTACCATTTTAATTATCATTCCCTTTGCTGCAGGGACACAACACTGTTGTAATGCTATCACAAGCTCAGAAGTGAGTACAGGCAGAATGCAGGGAAGTCACAGCAAATCATAGAATCCTAGAATCCTAGAATGGTTTAGGTTGGAAGGGACCTTAAAGATCATCTAGTTCCAATCCTCTGCTGTGGGCCAGGGCCCCCTTCCACTAGACCAGGTTGCTCAAAGCCCCGTCCAAGCTGGCCTTGAACACTGCCAGGGATGGGGCAGCCACAACTTCTCCGGGCAACCGTTCCAGTGCCTCACAGTGAAGAATTTCTTCTGAATATCTAACCTAAATCTACTCTCTTTCAGTTTAAAGCCATTCCCCCTTGTCCTATCGCTACTTGCTTTTACAGAAAGTCCTTCTGCAGACTTCTTGTAGGCCCTATTCAGCTACTGGAAGCCATAGGAAGCATTACATGATTTCTGCTTCTGTGCAATAAAAGTGTCTAGGTGTACCTACACTTTTAAAGAGTATCATGAAACTCTGACGGCTATTTTAAATCAGGTATGTCAGGAAGCTTAGCTATCATTTGACATAAGTTAAATGCATTGTTGCAGCACTAGTGGTGACGAGGGGAGAAGGAGGCTTGTAGTTCACACTGTTATTATTTATTATTTGTAAGGACAACAACTTTAGAAAAAAGGTTCATTGTTTTTAGCTCTTTCCACCTATAGATGATAAATTTTTTACCAAGCTGTAATAAATCCCCAACACTGTCAGTAGATCATGTAATTGATTGTTATTTTATAGACTGACTATATTCCGTACTTCATCCTAAACTCACTGCAAAGTAAAAGCTCGCAACTGCAGGGCGAGTGACAGCATATGTGGGGTTTGGTGTTTCGCAGTGGCTGTGACTCTAAGGAGAGCTCTTGGGGCAGCTGGGCATGCAGAAGATACCTGACCCAGCGTCTGCGCCACCTGCGGAATCTCTGTGTCATCAGAAAGGACCATGCTGCTGTGTCACAACAGCATTTCCCTGCAGCAGCACAGGGACAGCATGTTCCCAGCTCCTGGGGAAATGAAATACCTGGGGTTAGAGACAGCCCATTTGGTTTTGAGATCTCTATCTGTCTGCTGTAACACAACCTTGGCGCAGCCGTCCGGGAGGGCTGGGGAAGGGCTGAGAGAGGAAAGCTGGCTGAGCCCAGGCAGGGAGAAATTAGATGCTGGACAAGAGAAATGTGAGACTGAAGACTGCTGCAGCACCGAGACTCTGCATCTCCCAGTGTGCTGGAAAGCACCAGTAATTTTTACACTTGAGGAGACCCACAATAGTAAATTCAACTCCTTGACATGCCTCTTTTCTCCATGGGGAAGCAAGAAAAATTAGCATGGGCACAGCCTTCAGTAACATGTCTAAACAGCTTCCAGCCTGGAGAAGGCTTTCACTTGGCTGAGTCAGAGTGCAAGGCAGAGCTACCATCTGTGCACATGCGCCTGTAGATATACTGGGTGGAAACAGAACAGTGCAAGTATTGTACATGTCCTACAGAAGTGAGGATGGGGTAAGAGCGATGGCAACACAGAAAGGTCGAATTTGTTTCTTAAGATTGCCCACAAGGCTCATGCCAAACCCAGTGTTTGAACCCTGTCACCTCCTGAATCCTGGGTGTGTGAGCGCAGTGGAGGTTTACCTTCAGGAACACTATTGCTGCTACCTTTAACGAATGCTTTAAGTGCTCTGTCAAAAGTATTTAATAGTTATTTAGAAAGCAGAAGTAGAGATCTGAATGTTTAGTGTTAGTTAGCCACTGCTACAATCTGGCTTGCATATTGGGTTTAAAGGAGGCTGAGGAAATATTACAAACAGTTCAAAGGGGAGCAACAAAGCTAGCTTGTGGGCTGCAAAGCTGACTGTAGGAGGGGAGACCTAAGGACTGTAGTTTATTCAGTTTGCAGAAAAAAGAAAGAAGCCTGGGGTGATTTGAGTGTTCTGTAGAAGTGTTAGCACATGGGGTGGGTATCTGACAGTAGGGAGCTTTTAAACTTTTACTGAGGAAGGCGTGACAAGATCCAATCACTGATAAATGTCCTGTGGTGGGAGAAACTCCAAATCACAGCCTGCAATCAGCAGCAAAAACCTCACATGATTGCCTTCAGGCTATGAAAGAATTCCTTATGCCTGCCTTCGAGATATATTTTGATTATTTCTCTACCCACCTACCACTTTCTGAAGTATCAGACCTTGGTCACCAGTTGGAAATGGCAAGGTTAGACCACTGGCAGAAGGCACTACACAGTCTCAGCTTTCTGCTTTGTGTATCCTCCTCTAATGCTCAGGGTCACGACAATGGTGAGATTTGGAGTAGGAAAAGCTTTTTACTCCAAAAGGTAATCAGGCAGGGGTCCTAAGAGGGTTTTTGTTTTGTCTTCAGCAAGGAGTGCAGTTTGCAGGCTGGAATTCCTCATTGTCCCAGGAGCCTTCAGGGTGCAGATACTTGGTTGTCTCTTCTTTGCACCTGGTGCAGAGCTTTTTTTCCTTAGTATAACCGTAGTCTTTGGGACATGCAGGAATTTAAACAATTCTCTCAGGCCAATAAAAGAACATCACAACCCAAGTTTAACATTTAAAACCAAGTCCCAGAAAGCCCTTCTCAGCCACTGGCCCATCCTGGCAATGCCCAAACTCATCATGCAAGAACCCTAGGATGGCAGTGATGAGCAGCTTGAAGCCTGTCTCATTTCTGTTCCCCATCAGGATCAATAAACTGGAACTCTTTCTGCTTAATAACTCAATCCATCAGGTGTTCTGAGAATATCCCAAACTGAGCACACTGCATTCAAAATGTAAAGATATAAACATAGTTGGAGAAGAAGAGACCCTTTATGTACCTGGTAAAGAGTGAACATGGCCATCTGATTATGGTCAGTTGACACAAGTTTAATTGTCCTTTCTCTGCCTAAGGGAGTTTAAACCTCAGATTTCCAAAGGAAGAAATCTTAGCTTCTGGCACTCCCTTGAAAACTCTAGTTAAAAGGACATTTTGCAAGCAGGTGAACACCATCAATCAAGTGTAATGTTCACTCAGTGTATTTGAAGGATGAGCACTGACATATCCTTTCTGGTGTAAATTAAGGCCTGGGAATACTAAGTGAAAGTACTCAGACACCTGCCTGCAAGGAGAATACAGGAGTTTTAGCCCTGTTGTCAGTGCCCTATCAGCTTGGCTTCCCTTCTGTTTTATCCACTCTGTGGCGTGCAACGCTCCACTGCACAGTATGAAAAGCTTATCCCAGGACTAGGAAATAACTATGAGCTTGTGCATGGTAGTCCTTCTGTGAACTTGAAGCTTAAAGATTTCTGAAATTTCCAGCCAAATAGGAGAGAAAGAGAAAAAAGCTATGCCAAAAGAAGAAACCTGAAACTGTTTTCTGTATAGAGTCAATTCTATAAGCTGCTCATGAGAAATACCTGGGCTTCTACAAAACTTTTTGTCACAAATGAAATTATTCTATGAGCAGAATAAAAAAAAAAAATCTTTGGCATAAAACAAGAATTATTGGCATGCTTATTTTACTCACATTTCTAGTCTTTTCTTAAAATGGAAACACACCTAAGTTTTCTGTCTGTATATGTAGCTCTGTTTCCCCTTAGCCTTTGAATCTACTCATTGATTTGAATTAATCTGAGATAAGAATGAAACCCCTTTCTACTGCTAGAACATTATTCTGGAGGGAAACTGGAAGATAAGAAAGTATAGGAGAATCTAGAGAGGGGGCAGAAAATCTTAATATTGGTCTATTAAATCAATCAAAAGGCACAGCCCTGGAAGAAACCTGATTTCATGTTTTGTACTCATTGCTTTTACCTGACTTTTGTTTTCTGCTGATAATATCCATAGTTTCTGAAGGTCTGAGCCTCAGCCAACAAGTTCTGTGACTACTGAAGAGGAAAACGTATGCAGGGCACAGTCCCAACAAAAATGGGAAAGCTTGTCAGACCTGCAGCCATGACCAAACCACCTCATACCAGCCAGAGCTAATGAAAGGAGAAGGGCTCAAGCTGCTTTACCCCCTCCAACATATCCCCCTTAAAAGAGCAGGTTGAAACACAGGCTAGTAGAAACTAGTTTATTGCTTTTAAATGCTTCAACTGTTGCTTGTGATTCATCAATAGAATAGCGGGCTACAGCACGCAGGGAGGTTTGTTTGGCCAGCTGTGAGCTTGAGCAAGTCCAGACTCATGTAACCAGTCATCACTTTCTCACTGTTAATATATCCATGCAGAGCTCTCTGTTGTTCTTCTTGGGAAGAGTCGGTGAGGATGGAGGGAACATGTGGATGAAATATAGTTTCAGGACAGCAAGTGTCAGTTGATCAGCGTGTAGGGAGGCATGGGAGAGAAACATCTGCAATGTGCTATCATACATAGAGATTGCTAAATCCTGACTGTCTGAATATTGCAGACATATTTAAGAGGTTGCATAGTGATAATTGACTTTCATGTTCAACATTCTGGGGTGAGAATCTTGCTACTGACCTTATTCATCCATTATGGCCAATACGCATACATTTAAAAATGACACATTTGTTCTTTTTATCCAACTTTTCTGTGTCCATATGTATTTCAAAAACTATTAACATCTTACAGAAATGAAAAATCTCTATTTCTAGGCAACATAATTAAAATAATTATAGCAATTTTTTTTGTCACAGAAATTATGTTTGGTATCTGCTTCTGTGATGTAAATGTTACCTATTCTATCATGTAATAGAAATGCATTTTAAACAGTGCACAGTTAATAGCTCATGTGAGGTCTGATTCGATTTTCACTTATTAGCCATGAAAGCTACTACTGTACAAGCCACTGGTTCAGTGATAACCATTTGGTGGGTAATTGCATAACTTACATTAGCTCTGTGACACATGTCAGCTAAGGCATGAAGCATTTGCTCAGGATTAGCTGTGTGTCTGATTGCAGTGTGCTGTTAGGCTTCTGCTGAGGAAATTTCTGCAGGCCCTATTTGCATTTATACTAATGGCTTTCTACATTGTTAAGACAGGGAAAAGGAGACTTAAGCAAAATACAGTTTTCTCATATTCTCTCCTCTGGGTCCTTTCATACTTCCTGAGCTATGTGATTGTAACCTATGTATCTGGATAGGGGTCAATAACATCTCTATGTTTTCATACAGATGATTTTATGTGACTGCAAGTGCACACATGCAGCACAGATTATCTCTGCATGCACAGTAGTCATATATATGCTGGCACGTTGGATTCACTGCTTAGGTCTGACTCACCATAAAGCAAGTACGCACAGCAAGTACACAAACATAGCAGATGGATCAGACTCTGCACAGATGCTTCACGATGCTGTGTTCCCGTCTGGGAAATCCCTGACTCCAGGCAGAGATCCTCAGTGTTGCAGCAGTAGATGAGAACTGGGACAAAGTATGAAGAAAGGTGAGTGTATGTGGCAGTACAGCATTTCCACAGTGATGAACACAAATTTATTTTAAATCAGTTTAACATTTCACTCCGAACTGCTGCAATATTACTTTTGGCAAAGTGTATCCACACTTCCTTCTGCCTTTTGTGGCTCCCTGTGATGTTGAATTGACTGCATGTTTGACAGCCATGTCACCTTCCCTGACATCTAAGTAGGCATTTCCTTCTCTCCCCGACCAGCAACCTGACAAGCAGCGCAGCAGGAAGATGAAGAGTTGGTGTTTTCATGAGTAAAGGACAGTCAACTGCAATAAGAGCTGCCCCTTGTACTGGTCACGAGCCTCTCTGGTAGAGACAGCTAATAACGTTGCAATGCTGAAAAGTTGGAACTTATCAAAAGTGAGGAGCCGTGCTGCTCATCAGCTGTGGGCAGCCCAGGAGGTAAATTACCAGCTGCTGGGACTGGCAGATGGGGCTACCTGGGCTCCTGTGTTGGCCCTGCGTGGTGTGGTGTAGCAAGAAGGGATGGACATAGAGAGGTGGGAGGGGGAAGGGAAAAGAAGTCACCATAGAAATACCAGCACATCATAATAAACCATTGGGCAGAGGCTTGTTTTCCAGAGAGCATGGCACACGGTGGCATGGATGAGGCATGGTTGTCACAGTGCTGCCTGGTAGAGAACAAAGAGTTCCTTATGAAGATGCTGGTGCCTTGTCCAGAAGTGCTGCAGCTCCAGCTTTGTTTTCTGGTCTTAATCACTTCATCGTTTGCCCGTGTGCTTATCCCTACCTCCAGTCACAGTGATTTTAGTCAGAATTCAATTACATCAGCTATTAAAAAGAAGTGTTTGGGCGAGAAGAGCGAGCAGCAGCTCAAGACCCATCAGGGCTGCCCTCTCCTCTGCAGGGATGGGATGGGGACAAGTGAGAGGCTACTGGCCTGTTGCAGACATGTGCCAAGGAGAGTCATGTCACAGGAACTACACATTTCCCTCTCTTATGCACAAGGTGAATCTAAAGGACTATCTTGGATGCAGGGATGTGCAGGACCAGTGCACGAAGCTGCAAAAAGGATACCAGCCCTTTCATCTTCTATTAGGTTGACTAGATCTTCCCAGCAAAATTACTAATGGAACCAACAGCTGCATCTTATGGATATCTTTGAGCAGGGTTTCTTTGAGACGAGCATTTACATTCATACAAAAGTGGATGGATTTGCATTAATACAGAGCACCCCCAGCTCCCAGTGAACTCATCAAGACTTGATCAAGGGCAACACTTCTGGAAATAAGTGGCTTGTAAAACATTACCTAGCTGCCAGCATCATGTCAGGAAATGCTGTCCTGTGTGTGGGACACCTACACAGGCATGGCTGTTCTGGACAGACATGATGGCCTCAGCCCTTGGCCAAGCCTTATGTTATGTAGCACCATATCTTTGTGTATGGTTAAAATGTGGATGCTGGGCAAAGCAAACAGAAGACTTAAGTGTGTATAGCAGGCTGGTTTTCTGTCCTGCCAAACTCTTTTTTCCTTGACCTCTTTGCCCCTGAATGTACAAGCTGTCCTGGTTGCACACCCCCTGCATACCAAATTTGAAGGAAGTCACACTAGTTTTCTACTTTAAACCCACTTGCACCTGTTTATCTTTCTCACTGAGTGTATTGGCACCAAATGTAGCCTCATGCCTCTCGCCTCTGCCACCTCAACAGGGTATCTGCCACTGCCACTCACATATCAGCCGAATGTAGGCTGTTCTTCCTCAGATGGCTTGAGAAACCCATTTAAGAAAACACATTTTTAAAAATACTTTTTCTTCTTTTTAAAGTGTTTTTTAAATTTTGGTTTCAGCTTTTTTCTGTAGGGTCTTAATGCAGGCATGTCAAAATGCTTACAATTTTAATACCACTGAATCTCCCTGTAAGCACAAGCTGGGTTGCTAAATTCACAGACACATTTAGTACATGTGGTTTATTTGTTTCTCTTTAGTATGTTGTGCATAGGAATAAATACAGACAGGATAAATATGGCATAGGAGAAGACAATAGCTTTGACTGCAGCTTGCTTCTGTTGGTTTTGTGCTCTGATGGCCAGTGGGATGACACTGATATAAAATGGGAATCAGGGCAGTATCACTGCCCCAAGAAGCTCAGAACTGCTCCATTGTGGAGTGACCCAAAGCAATAAGCAGCCAGCCCCATGGATCACCCCAGGATGGTGAAGCCATGCCACATCAGGCACAGGCAGTGGCTGGCAGTTGCCACTTCCTGCAAGGTTCTAGGGACACATGGTCTCTCAGATGGCAAATCCCCAGCTGACAGGGCATCTCCTACACATGCCAGATCCCTATGGTGGTCGACCTGCTCAGTGACTGACTGACCAGCAGCAGACGTTAGGTGGGATTGCAGTAGCAAGGTACTGTTCTGCAGATGTATTTGGCATTTGGAAAAAGAAATGAAGGGGAGAAAAAAGGCAAACATCTGCTTTCCCAGATACATGTTCAGCATGTGAGACATGACAGTTGTTGGCAGCATGGTTATATAGTGACCAAGTGTGACAATGCAAGTACGTCAAGAAGGCTCAAGAGAGTCATGCATCTCCCTTTACCCTGAGCATGGGACTTGTTTCACTGGGAGCTGCTCTGACTTTCCATGAAATCAGATTATCAAAGCAGAGCAGGGGGATTTGAAAATGTTTAGTTAAATTGAGAAATTTCTCCCTCTTATGCTAAAAATAATTTTGCTATGCTGACATAAAAGCCAGGTTTTGCTCATCTGATCATTTATTCAGATCTATAGTCCACAGGATAATTAAAATTTAAGAGTTAACTAAACCAGCAATGATCTAAGCATAAGTCTGTAAAGAAAGTAGGGAATCAGATACCTTGTATCTCCTCTTAGAAGTCATGACTTCGATCACATATAATTACTCTCCCCTGTGGTGTGCATGGGAAAGACCTGTTTCCAAATGAGGACATTTTATTTTAAAATCAGCA
>NW_009923236.1:54339-146303 GCF_000696875.1 Nestor notabilis
CACTAAGGGCTTCATCTGTAAGGCTGATTCTTGAATGGAATCAGCCCCAGCCTGGCAAAGCAGTGGTGCAAATGTTTATTTATGAGTGTGTGAACAGTTCTGTTGCCTTTAATGGCACCACTTCTGCTTCTGAAGTTAGGCATGCCCTTAAATGCTTTGTTCAAGCGGCCCCAGAGCATTCGCTGGAGGCTCGTTCAATTGGCTGCACTTAGGAATCACAGATTTCAAAAAAGTGCCAGAGATACACAACTTCCAAGATCCTGGCACCTGGCTGTTGCTCTGGCAGTGACATGATTGGGTAGCGGACAGTGAATGAGGTAGGACTTGGGGAGATAGGGTGAAAAGCTTTGTAGAGAGTCATGAATGCATTAGAGGGGAAATCGGCTAAGAATGCATTCCAGGGGTGGGAGAGTGGGGTGGGACAGTTGAGCGGAAGCATTGTTTGTGAGACAAAGTAGATTACAGAGCTGTGTGGAAAGATGGTGGACTCATCAGAGGTGGACTGTGGACCACACCTGTGGCTGGGAGAGAGGTGCTGTAAGGTTTGTTGGAAGTCTGTCACGCTGCAGAGGTGGCTGCAGGGAAGTAAACTGAGGACTGTATGGAAAACTCCCTGTCTGGCAGTGGCAGCTGTAGAGCAACTTCTGGGGATTCTTTCTTTTACCATAAACATTGACAACTTTTCTTTCTGTTATTTGCAAGGTGAGATTCTGCACAGATTGCAAGCTGGCTTAGGTCATCTCGGTAGCACAGATTAATCATGCAGGATCAACTGTACATGCAGGCAGTTTCAACAGCCACTTGAGTTCTGTAAATGTAGCTGACATGTTGATCAGAGAACAAGATTGCTGTGGAAACTGCTTCAAGAAGCTCTTGTACTTCAAAGGAAGCAATGACCTAAATGCTCTTTAAGGGTACAGGGAGTGGCTTGTGCTGTAACCAAGTCCATCAATGAAACTGCACTTGAAAGCAGACCTGAGGAAACAATACAAGCTTTTTCTTCTGTAGTCATTGTTCGATTTTTTTGAAATTAACAAATTACATTTCATTTTCTTACAGTCATCAGATTCTTACACTCCAGTTTTCCCCTAGCCCACCTGGCAATAAGGAATTTGGATGATTCCTCATCTCTCAAGGTATATCTTCCCTGTTTGATTCTGGATTTGGGAAAGCAAGTTAAATAGGGGGTTGAATAAGAAGTTGGCTTCAGCTGAACATCAGTTTACTACTGCTGTCTGCCTTCCCCACTGAAGAAGTGTCTCCTTCTGCAGACAACCTTACTGTCTGGAGTCCTCATGATTTGTCTGGCTCCTTGTTTAATTAGAGGATGAACGGATAGCTTGTCCATGCAGCTCCAAGGAAGTAGCATAATTTAAGTGTTGACTAGACATCATTTGTCCAAATACTGAAGAATGTGTGAAACATATGGCAAATACGTTAAAGGGTAAGCAGTAAACAGAATGCAATAATAGTTATTGAAAAGCCCTTAGTGCAAATGATTTGTTGAGCTGTGTTTGCAGTAAATACAAAGTTTAGATCGATGCACATACACATATGTCTGTATAACAACAATAACGTCTATTCTTTCAAGGTGCCTACTTATTCTCATGGTGTACCCCATCAGCGTAGCAATAAGAACACTGCATACTTTTCATATCACTGAATGGATATTTTTGGGCACACTTCACCTCTTGCTAATTCCTCCCTGTAGTAGGAATACATTTCAGAGCTCTCATTACTTCAAACGGATCACAGACAATGGCTGTTAAAATAAGGTCTTTCTGGTTTTCTTTGCTGACTTAAAAGGGCAAGAATAAGTGCTACCAGGACACCTTGCTTGGGATCACTTAGCTGAAAGCAGTCAGCCAGCATCATCTGAGCTTTTTCACCCTTTATGTTTGCATGCAGATATACTTTGCTTTCAGTCTTTAAGGAGTAGTGTATGTAGGGTAGGCCTTCACAATGATGTTGGTATTCCCTGGAAGAAACTGCCTGGGCTTGTATGGAAAGTCACCAAATGTGACAATGAAATTAACCCAGCTGGTCCCCCTAATGACTCTTCCGTTGGAATTCATGAGACAGCATGGACTGAGCTCTGCAAGGCTCCCATTTTATGTTATTTTAGGAGTGAGCTGATTTGGGACTACCATTGTAGCTAAACTTGCATCCTTTTCACCTTGTGCAAGCTGGTGGAGATGGAGGTTACAGAACTGGGTGAAACCTGAGTGTGGATGTGGGGGAGAAGAAAGACTTTGCAGTCACAAGACTGCTGCATCGTATGACAAGGAATATGTGTGCAAAGCAGGGAGGGGCTGGTGGCAGAAAAGGACAAGAGCCCTCATGTTTGTGTAACAGATCTGCATGACTGTACCATTTGGTATCATGACGACCCCAGCTTTCCTGGGGAAAGCACCTACTTTCAAAGGAGTTCGCAATGGCCCTCATATTATAGCAGTGACTAGTTAATCTCTCAAACAACCCTGCTGAGATACTGGAATGAATTTATCACCAGGTAGGGGTCACAAATGTTTACTTTCTTATTGAAATACTGGGTCTTCTACACACATTTACACACTTCCACACATAGTCATATACACTCAACTACTTAAAGAAACCAAGCAGTGGTTTAGTTTTGTAAGAAAAAGAGCTGTAGAGGTCTGATGAGCCAGAAAATAAGATGCAGTGTGGAGTTTGTGCCTGGACCCTCCCTAGGACTTTCTGTAAGTAGATACATAAGCAGATAGCTTGAAGAATCATTCTCCCCTTGTCATCCTCCTCTACCTTTTGATTGCCCACTCCTACCTCTCATTTTGTGCTAGCAAAATTACTGTGGGTCTGTGCCCAACTAGACTGGGAGGATGGAATAGGGAGGAAGAGAGTGGCACCCTTTTTCTGCAAGTTAATTTTAGTCTGTATCACCCATGGGACCTGGTAAGTGCGTGCTGTGCGGGTGGAGGTGAAATAGAAGAGAAAGACGGTGGTAACAAGAAATTGAATGTGAGGGTGGACAAGATTGCAACTCTCTGGTGCATTTCTGGCTTAAAATGACCATGCAATCTGTAGCTTATCTGTAAGACATTATCTCAGGAAATTGTATCCTGTTCTACTCTTCAGGCTACATTTATGGGAGGATAGTGAAAAATAAAGCTTCATATTGGAAACAAAACTCTATGCAGAAATCAATTCCTTACATCCAAGCATCCAACCATCCCTATCATTACTGTGCTATCTGAATTCATCTCACTGATATCTAACTCACATTTCTCAATGGAGTTTAGCATTATTCTTTTTTTTTTCCTCTCATGCAAATAGAAACTAGTCAGATTCTATGATGAATTACAGATAAGTAGACAGACAGTGGCATGCATCTATGCAATTTTTTTCTCAGCTGCTGTTATGCGCTTAATGTAGAAAAACAAAGGTGGTGGTAGAAGGGGAGGAGTAAGGGATGCTGAGCCCAGCATTTCAGCAATGCCCTTGAATTCTTGTTTTACCTGTTCACCTGCAATTGTAGCTTATCAGAGGCACATCAGAAGCCTCAGGTAGAAATAGACAGATCACTGGGCTTGAAAAAAATGAAGCCATGAGCTCCTGAAGTGCACAAGGCCAGAACCAAGACCGTGCTTTGCTGAGAACATGCTGAAATGCATTAGGCTTTCTGTAACAGAGAGATAAATCTGTGTGCAGAGAAATGTCTTAGGAACTTTCAGTGTGCTTCTCTCCTCAGCTCAAATGCTTATTTCTAGAAGTGGAAAAGAAACTAATTCTCTGTTTGCACCCACTCCTCTGGTTTATGGCTATAAACACCTGCCAGGATAGACAGCTAGACTCTAATCCCCAGTTTTGTGAAGTTAGGCTTATCAGTGCATTTGAGGATCTGGGCTTCAGCGTGAACTCAGAAGAGAGGCTTTCAGAGTATTTGCTCAAAACAAGATGGTGTTTGATAGGGGTACCCTCAAACAACTTCAGTTATTCCTGTTTAGGGATGTGTATTGAGATGAGCACATACCTCTGCTAATGCTTGAGAAACCTAGTCATATGGTCAAAATGAGCATTATTCATTTAATAATTTATTTAATCTGGAAAAATCGTGAAGGGTGTGAGTGTTAGGAATTCAGGAAACTTCCCACAAAGCGTTCAATGTCTCCTCTTAGAGTACTGGAAGGGAAGGTGCATAATGTAAGACAGAACAGATGGCCTTTCAAACCTGCTGCAAACCTGACATGATGTAGAACAACACATTCGTGTATTTCAAACACAGAAAATCTGCAGGAAATATGAAAACTTCTGGAACTCTCTCAAACAGTTCTCACTTCTCCATCAAGTGTTTATTTACAGAGGTATTGCTCCAGGGTTAGACCATTCACGGAAACAAACCAACCAAACAAAGCAAAAGTAATTTGATCATATTAAGAGAAGGTAGCCTTATGACTTCTCACACTTCCTTGATTATCTTGCAGAGTTTAAAGTAATAAGCAGTATGTGAAAGACAAGACATTCACATTTTGTGTGTTGTAGAGTTCAATGTGCCAAGATAGTGGTGTGCAGCAAATATAAATCTTCAAGACACTAGGAACTTGTCCCTGAGTCTTTAGTGACATGTATTATTCAAACCATGAAAGGTACATGACTTCGGCTTGTTAATCTGAAGACAAGATCTCTTAAGACTGCTTGTTTTATCAGACCAGAAATAAGAATGAATGATCCTTTCAAATACCTCAAAACTATATAAAACACTATACAAAATTAATACTGATTGAGTCTGAACTAAAACGAAATTCTGAACTATATCCTGAAAATGATTCAGTTAAGAACTGTGATTGAAGCACCCCCTTTCCATACATGTTCTCTGTCTATATCAAACTGTAATAGTCAGGTTGGAAGCAGAGACTCTGTCTGAATAGCCAGAAGCAGATGTCCTTTTGGGAAGGCCTGCAACGATAAAGTAGAACATTCCCTTTCAGAATTTTAAAATTCACACACAAAATGAGAGCTTTACAGGAATATTATTTCATTAATTAATATTTAGAAAATTTCACATCACCACCACACTGTAACAACCCTGCTTACAGATTATTAGGCTGTACTTCAGTGCATCACAGTGATGTACTTCCAGATTTCAACGTTTTGTATGTTGACCCCCATAATCTCCAAGCTCTAAAGAAGTGCATTCCATACTTTCCTTTGCTGACATGATCTCGAAAAAAGGTCATTGCCACAATACTGCACTGCCTATTTTTCTGAAAAGTGCGAGTACTACCAAAATGCTGTTTGCAACAGGGTAACAAGCTCAGGTTCAGCAAAAGTAGCCTGAAGCTTCATTTTCTGTCCTTCCTAGAATGACAAAATGCACAGATTTACCAGGATAGTATAGAGATTTCAGAATTGGTAACTCCCATCCAAGTGGCACCACCTGGGTTGGCAAACTTGGCTTTCGTGGGGTCACAAGAGACATCCTGCAGCTCCCCACCCCCTCCTTCAGATCAGTGTCCAGCCCTGCTCTAAACTCTGATAAGCAGCAGATTATTTCCAGACCTTTAAATGCCAGAGATATCACCTGGGTGTGGTACCATAGCAGTTCATATTTAATACATTCATGACCTCGTATATAATAACCGCATTAAGATAGGTGGTAAGTATGCACAAAGTCCAATGTGTGCATGCTCCAAGAAATCTTTTCTCTGATTCCTGATAAATAAACAGAGATTTGTCGTTCACTCAGGTTATCTACTTTTCCCCTTCTTCTGTCCTCTGAGACTTTTATTTAGTGGCCATGCTTGCAACATGATGGTTGTGTGGGGAATTATAATTGCTTGTCGATAATGTTATTTAAAATTAAGACCCTTAAAGTCTTAAAAAGGGGTAAAGGCCCTTCAGTTTTGCCAAATGTACGTATGTTCCCATTGTGTTTCTTTTTTCATTAACTGATACTCTAATAAACTGGATGTTTTGTTATGAGCATCAAGAATCTAATCCAATTTCCACAACAGGCAATGGAAAAAAAATCCTTCTGCTTTTCATGGAACTCAGATTCTGCACCAATTGTGTTTTCTCTCTCTGCCTAGCAGATATATGAATGAAATGCTGCAGATATGGTTTTGATTGTCATTAAGTGTTTTTTAGATCATGTTATTCTTCTGCTGAGCCCAATTATATCATTAGAACGTGTTTACTCCCGATTTTTTCCTTTTGGATACCTTTTCATCTCCATTTTGCAATCCTAAATGTTGTTTTCCCTGAGAAAAAAAAAAGGCTAATTTTAATGCTGTGGAGTTATAGCAGGAAAAAATATAATAGCAACACAGTGTCACGAACAAAATATTTCTGCTTCTGAAACATGGAAGAAAATAATTTTTCAAGACACTGTACCTCTGTCTTGTAGCTAAAATTTAAGTATCTATGGTCTTTGATATTGTCTCCTCTCTTGTCTCTTAGCTAGTCTCCCTGTCCTCCATTTTTCAGTCAGTGTCAAGAATGAAGCCCTTTCCTGCTCTTGAGGACACAGTGCAGCTGAACTTTTCTAGTAGTCTACTTATGAATGAAGGGAATCAGGTTCTAAAATTGCCTGTTCTTCACCATTAACTCTGAGGTGAGTTAAAACAACTGATGCAGATGACAGCGTTTGTAGATGTCTTGGTTAGGTCAGATGTTGCTCCCCAGGGCTGTTGCCTTGACAGAGGATAGACAAAATCTGGTCCTAAAGAAAGATTGAAATAAAGTTATAGCTAGAAGCAAGATAGAAGAGATGCTTCTCTGAAAAACATGAAACTCTGTTAATGGCAGTTTAACTCACATGGTGATTTCTGAGGACTGGGAAATGAAAAAACAGAAGATGCTTGGTTTGATTGGAAAAGACTTCTCAGTTGCTTACTCTTCATGGTGAACCTCTACACATTTATAAGCTTGTGTAAACCCCACCAAATGCTTTTATGATTGTAATTCACAGTTCTTTTGCCAGAGAACTAGTTTCCTTTTTGAATACTTAGAAACTCTTTTTGGCACTGTGCATGATTAGAAGACAAGTACAGCTACATCACACTGCAATGCCTCAGGAGGTCATGTTTAGTTTTTTTCTTTTTCAATTTCATGACATCCTGCATGTTATATGTTTCTATGTTGGACTTATATTTCCCATAATTTCCCATAATTTTAATAATTTACTTCATTCTCAGCTGCCATTTTGAACATTAGCCTGCTGGAAAGTAGATAAACTAACATCTTAATGTAAGTTGAGTTTCTGAAGCTACGAAACATGAACAGAATCATACTGAATGTATCTGTAGATAATTTTTTCATTTTTTGCAACCATTTTTCACCTTCACCTGCATCTTTACACTGATCTAAATACTTCTGTATTTTGAAAGTGGGTGGGCGAAAGTATGTGCATACATCTCATAAGTGAGAGGCTTACATATACACCTCAAGCAACAACTATGAAAAGACACAAGGCTACTGTGTATGGAGCTTGGGTACCATCAGACATCCTCTTTCTGTCACTTTACTGGACTTCTCTCATGCAGAGAAACAAAACATGTTAAAATACTCATAGCAAGGCAAAACAGCTTTTTCTTTTGATTCTGTTTGCTGCCTCTAAGTGGCAAGCACAGCAAGAGCCAAGTTCCTGTCCCAGATCCTTGTTTGGAAAGGGATGTTTGCCATGGAGCCTCCCTGATTAGACTGTGCAAGGAACCCTGCTGGATATGTGTCAGTAATGCACTGGTGTATGGATGATTACTGCAGTGGTTTCCTCTATGGTCGTCTTCATTGTTCCTTCTTGGTTTGGAAAAAAAAAAAAAAAGGGTGTTTTTCTTCCAAGCCTCTCTTCCCTTTAAATCCTGAATTGGTTTCTTAATGACCTACATATCACATTCAAATTCCTTGTAGTGGTTTGAAAGACTTTCTGTAACTCTCCAGACTGCAACTTCAAGTGCCTCTTGTGCTTGTTCACAGTTATGTCACGACTGCATCCTTGATCTGAGCGTGGGTGACCCCTTCTTCCTGTCCCTAACTTCTTCGTAGTGAAACGACTCTTGAAGTCTTACTCACAGAGGCAGTGTCCCCCCCTCTTCTCACTGCCCAGTAAAGCTTGTTTTTGTTGTGATGAGGTCCAAGTTGATTCAAAGATTCTTTAAAACGAACAGAAGCATCAACAAAACATTACTTGTGCCAGACCCAAGCAGTTACCTTTTGAAGTGAAGGCTGTGGTTCTCACAGTCCCTTCGTCCATAATGACCATGTTGGTTGTTCTCACTGTAGCAGCACATCTAAATTTAGATTGTAAATTTTTTGCCTATTAGATTGCCTATTTGCTGTGCCAAGTGTAGAGCACAGTTTAGGCCCTGCATATTTTGGCTATGGTTTAGGATTACTTACAGCTGGGGTGGCATGCTGTTGCTAGTTTGCTGACCAGGCTTTTGTGAAGTATGTGGTCTGTGCTACACTTTGTTTCAATATCATTCCTGGGTGCAAATTGGGGTATTGTCTTTGACTGTTAAACCCAATCTAGAAATAGCTTCTTAAAGGTTGCCCTTTTGCTTATATGAGACCATGGAAAGAGAGGGCTGCAGCTTCATATGGACATCTCATTTTCTATTAAAAAAATGCTTCTGGAAAGATAATTTCCACAGAAAGAGCTCAACTCCAGAGCTCTTTTTCCTCTCACCTTGAACCTGCCATCCTGCAGAATAACAGGTAGCCCGGTCTGTTTCCTCCAGTGTTTGAGCAAAAAGCTGTGGTGTCTGTAAAGCTGAAAGCAAGTTAAGTGTGTGTGTGTGTGTGTGTGTGTGTGTGTGTGTGTGTGTGTGTTTTGGGGGCAGGGTAAGCAAGCATAGCTGGTGATGAACAAGGAGAATTTTCTGGATCAACTGATCAGGTGTACATTTGTCTAGATCATTTTATAAAAAGAAACAGAAGAGGAAAGTATAATGTAAAATACATGTTGAAAGGCAGCATTAAAGATAAATTCGGACTGCTGTGGTTAGCACAACCACAAACTTTTCATTGCATTCCTCCATTTGCTGGCAAATAGCATTAGGCTTATATTGCATCCAGGACACTATTTAATGACTTTTCAGGGTTAGTCAATATTAAAAAAAATCATTTGAGGCCCAATGAAATGAAGGTACAGTTTAATCTAATTAATTTAAAAAACAAATCCAGGTAATTTCTTGTTTAAAAATGTCAAAGTTTTTCAACTTAAATAAACCTATTCCTTTATTTTTTTCCCTCTCTGAAACAATTTCATGAGTTTGCTGGGGATTTCCATGCAATTTTGCCTGATCCAAACTCCCTTTTTTTGGAGAATAAGATACACAGACAAAAAGGTTTCCAATTCTTTCCATATTTAGAAAAGTGTAAGTGAAAAATTGTAATTGTAGGACTGGGACCTCTTGCCTTTCCAAATGTGTGGCCTTCGGGGGCGTAACTGGGCATTTCTGCCAACAGCCACAGAAAACATGCAATGAGTCTCATGGACACTGATAATATTTTTCTAGTTTGACTAGGTGGTGCCAAGTAGTTGTTTGCTGGGATGCCTGCCTTGTCCAAGGCTCTTCATCACCAGTTACCCTTGGACTTGCTCCTGGTGATTCCACTCTCCTCCCTTCTTTCTGCCTCCTTCTCTCTTTCTCTCCTTTGCTTTGTATTTTCCTTTTGCTTATCACATTCCTGTCCCAGCCCCCAGTGCAACCAGGGCTGTGAAAGTACCATCATTGCTGCTGCCATGGATTTCTGTGTTTCATCTCCTTTCCCTAGTTTTTGGCTGTCTTGTCTGTTTTGATTGTAAACAATTCAGGGTGTGGACTGTCTTCTTCTCTTCATCCACATGGTGCTTAGGACAGGTCTCTGTACCCAGTTGATCCTTAACAACATGAATAATAAGTGTATAAATAGAATAGATAACAGAGTTTTATGTACTCATCTAGATAGCAAATGGTAAAGAAGCACTATTCTTGCCCCCAAAACTCTCCCTATATGAAGCAGAATAATTCTGTTCTCCTATAGTGGGTTCCTTCTGTGCCTATTTTACTTTAAGCATGTTTTGTATTCTTATCTTCCACAGGCAGCCATATGTGGCTACATAGCAACTTCTCTAGCGTAATAATTTCTCACTCCTATTTTATTTTCCTTTCTCCTGCAGACCCAATTCAAATTCCTCAATCTCCATATCCACAGCCTTATATAAATTCTCTCTTTCATCTTGCTCTTCAAACCTAATTAATAGCAGAGTCCTGCAAGAAGTCAGAACATGTAAAAGCTGGGGTAGGGTCCTGCACTGCAATTTCTTTTTAAGCAGTGACAAAACCAAGTTGATAGAGATATTCAGTGTATCCTTCGGTGTTTCCTTATCTCCTGTGAGGGTAGTCTCACACAGCTGCTTGACAGGATTTCTCTGACTCACCCAGCAAAGCTGGGATTGGAACAAATTGAAATGAACACAGTTGCCAAGCTTTAAGCCTAATGTCCTACAGTTAGTTCCAAACCTGTGTTAAAAGGGCTTGCTTATATTCTTCCTCCTCAATCCGCAAAGTCTCTTATATAAAATACTTTCCTAGGTCACACAAACATCATTTCATGATGATTCAGTGGTCCATAATCTTTAATGAGCTTTTGGCACTGTTCAGTGACTGCTTGGAAATTTGAGGAGCACAAGTTTAAGGTGCACTGTATAAGTGTATGAGGGAAAATACTTTCTCGAGGCTCGTCATTTATAGGTCAGCAAAGATCAAGCATGAAAATAGTACAGTCTCAATTAGCTGCTGGTCTGGATGATACTGGCAAGCTGTAAATAAAAACCGTCTGTTTTGCTGGACTGTGAATAGGCTGCTTTGAGCAGCCAAGGAATGGCTTGAGCTGGCTGTCAGAGGCTCCGAAGAGCCCCAGTCTTCATGACAGGCAGCTGCCCTGCTCAGCTGTTGGAAGTTACTTAATAGTTTGGGGTTTGGTTTTCTTTTTCTTTTAAATCAACTTGCAACAAACTTCAGGTTACCTTAAACTGAGGTCAATCTGAGGCTAGGTAGGTGATACATACACGTGATACTAAAAACATCTAAAGGGTTCTGATTACCTTAACTCCTGTCAATCTAGTTACAGACCTTAATATAAGATAGAAACTATTCTGGTCCCACAAATCTCTAGTCTTCCTAGCAATAGGATAAGAACAGCCTTCTCAGCTATTTTTTTTAGATCCTGGATTTTTTTTTTAGTATTAGTGATCAACACATGGAGTTCATTTCTCTCCCAAAGTGGAACCACCAGAGCTGAATGCAAACACAAATGAAGCATGTTTTTGCTCCTGGGCAAGGAAACTTACTGCCCTTAAAATAAAAAAAAAAAAAGAAAGGAAAAAAAAAAAAAGACATCAAAATGAGAGGTGGGGGAGGAGATTGTCTCACTTTCCTACATGCTTCTAAGGGCCACTTCCAAATTTAGTCTTCCAAAGAAGAGACAAATACAACCTGCAAGATCTTGGCATGATGTAATCTGCTGCAGCGAGGTCTCCAGGCGCTGTAACTGATTTTCTCAGAACTTTGTCAAACCTCTTGTCCAACAACTTTTTGAAGCAGAGTTGATCTGATGAGAAAATTTTAACTGAACATTAAAAGAAAGTTGATATAGAAATTACTCATGAGCATCAGCTGATTTAATTAAATTTCTACTTTGGAAAAACATTAGGAGAATGTTCTTAAACTGCTAAAATACTTGTGTCAAAATATTTTTCTACTTTTAGCTTCATTTAGAATATTTAGATTTACCAAATAAAAACTTTTTTTCTAACCTCGCAGATATAGTCACATGTTCCACTCTTGGATAAGGAAAGCTATTCAAATCTAGAATGTTCTTGTAGAAGTATTGAGTGTGAAATGGCTTTTTAGGTGACATCCTTCCATTTTACAAATCTGCCCACTCTATTCTTCTCTCCCGTGAAGTGGTCAGGTGTTAATCAACATTACCCTTTAGCTATGGAGTTCTCTGTTTTAAGTGTCTGGGGGTGGTATTATTTGCACAGGTGCCCTAGCTGGGGAACTGAATTAATATCCATTTTCTTTGGCTAAAAGGCTTGTTTTTCATGTATTGCCTGTCTTTTTGCAAACATAAATGCAAAATCTCTTTTGGACTTGCATTTACAATCAGCTCTTTTCACACAACAGGTTTTCTTTCCTGCTAGGTTCATTAAGATGCAGATACTTTTTCATGCCTTCACTTAAGGTCCTGATCCTTTCCCCATTGAAATAATGAAATGTCTTGCCATTAATATCACCGGAAGCAGTGTCTGGCCCTACAGCAGTACTCCTCTTTTCCTGAAGAAGTTGCTGGCTTTCCCAAAATTAGTGATTTGGCAGCAGATTGCTCTCCATTAAACACATTAAGGTGTGCAGCTTTACCTAGTCCATAGTTCTCAGTGTTCTCAGCCACACTGAGTGTACTCTCTCTGTTGATAGTACATAGTCTGTCACAGTCCCAAGGCTTGTGAGGTCCTTTTCACTGGAATTTGGATACATAGCTCTGAACTGCAAATGTTTCCTGTCAGATAATCTGCCTACCTACCAGCCAGCCATTGCTTAATACCCTAGTTCATTTATTTTTCCTATGAGTGAAGAGTTTTCAAAAACAAGTCCTTTTTTTTCTCTCCTTAGAAGTCTTTGTTTCTAGCTTGTATTTCTGTAACTCTTTATTGTTAAGGGCAAATATGGGATATCAGTTTTGTGTTTAGCTGAAGGTGGAAAGGCTGATTTGTTCTATAGACTCAATGACATATCATGTCCCCAGTAAATTTAGGAGGCGTTTCTAAGTGTTAGGTCTCTTATTCGAAAATTATATCAATTTTCCCTGACACTGAGCCCAATTAAACCAAATGTTACTGGGGCTTCATTGACATTTGGCTCAAACTGTGAAGGGAGTCCAGTTTCACAAAGTGAATATCTGCTGCCTTTTCCAGGGTATTCAGTCCTGCTTCTAAACAAAACAAAGCTTACTTAAGCCTACTACCCAGGAATGGAAACATAACCTCACCAATTCTGTGCAGGATATAATAGGGTACATTTTTCAGTATTTATTTTTTCTTCCTAGCAGACTTTCAGATTATTTAAAACACTGAAATAAAAATAATTTCCTTGAAATAAAGTGATTCTGTTCAACCATACCTTTCCCAGAGTCACAAGAAATAGCTGTTTTCTGCTGTATCAAAGACTCCATCCAAGAGCACTATGCAAATTCAGGAAGCCTTAGATACATGAGCGTTTGGCATACAAATGCTCTTCTGCCTGCACCTGTTTAAATTTACCTACATTCAGTTTTGACTAGCTCCCTTCTGTGAAGATGATAACGAAAGAGCATCTATGAATGGAAGAAGCTGGTAGTTTCTTATTTTATAGCATGAAAAATATCAGCCCACAAGGACAGACTTTGTCTGTAGCTTCTCTGGAAATCCACTCTATGATGGCAACTAGGAAAACTGGGTAGGACATATGTAAAGATGACCTTGGTCTACCTTAACCAGACTACACATCTATGGGTGGTGACGTCTACGAAGATAAAGGCAGAGTGACCATCTTATGTATTTCACCACCTTGTTGGAGACCATTTCTCACACTTTGCTGGGGATGCCTGAGTTTTGAGAGTGGAAGAGAGGGAGTCAGGGGTGGAGGGACAGCAACATGGGGGAGGCTTGGAGCACAGCATCCAGCCTCCCTCTATCTCCAGTCTTGCTGATCACAGGGATACCATTGAATAACTTTTATTCAGGTGAGATTTTCCTGCATTAGATGCAAAGGGAACAAAATGGCTGCTCCCCATCTTTCCTATCCCCTGGATAAAATAAATATGAAAATGGGCTAGGACATTTGGCAGACTGGATTGATATGTAGTGGTTGGAGAACCTGATTTCTGGAGGTAGAATTTGAAGATAACCGGAATTTACTTATCTCTGAGTTTTATAAGATTTTTGAGTGTCTGCTAACTCCTTTAGAAGTTGGTATTTGTAATTGCTTTAAGACACTGCGTTCAAGTGCTGTAAGTATTTTTTGAAATTGTTTCTAAGGGGAGAGTTTTCTGGGATGCTACCGGATGCAAAGTAAATGACGCAGAGCTAAATTCCTTACCTGTTTCTTTGCTGTGCTGTTCCAGTGACACACAAAGCCACAGGCATGCACAGCTCCCTGGTCCTGCGTGCCAGCTACCACTCCCTCCACACTTTCCTGTTTCTCCTTCCTTCTTCTGCCAAATCCTCCAGCAGCTCCATCCCTCCTTCCTCATTTTACTCCGCAAACTCTTACCTCTCAGTCATCAGACGAAGTGGTTCTTACCTCTCACCTGAACCCCATAATCATAAATCATTAGTTACAAGACTTCTACACAAATAGAACTTTAGTGAGGATGCTTATTATTTAGATGACAGAGAGAGTGTTTCCTGTTTATCTGGTTCTGTTCTTACGAAGTATCCTCCTACAAATAAGTGCTTTGGCTGAAGCCTCAGCTTTCATAAAGGATCAGCCTGATTTTACCAAGGCGAGTCCACATCCTGGAACCTTCAATTGCACTTTAATATCCTGGAAACTATTTTCTTGCTCACAAAAACTTTATTTTGCAATGTTATGGTGTAGGCATGCGATGTCATTGCCACATGCTCTTCTGTTGTTATGTCACTGTGTTTCAAAGTGACATGCTGGCATTTGCAAAGCAAGAAGAATTATGACCCAAAATAAGAGAATTGGGAAAATTTTGTTTGTTTTTAACCAGGGCTGGGGAATCAAAAATAAATCAGCAGTTAAAACATATCACAAAAGTCTTTAAACAGAATTTCAACAAAATGTTTTTCATTAGTCATTCTTCTGTTACTAAGCTGCATCATAATTATGGCTTATACATAGGAAGCTTGCTAATTGCTTTTATATTGAAATCTCTAATTAAATATTTGGCTTAACTAAATAATAGATTAAAAATGATATGAAAGGACATGACGTGAATAGCTGATTTTTCTGGTGGTAGGGAAGAAGCCTTGGGAGGGAGGTGTGTAAACAGTCTCTCTTGCAGTGTGCAAGTAACTGATCTGCTTCAGTACAATCCCCCCTCAAAAAAATCCTGCACAGAAATAGTCTTCTATCACTGATGCAATTTTTAGTTATCTAGTTCTTATTCTAACAAACATTGCTGTTTCTCAGTAGCTAAGCTGGACCAAATAGTTTCTCCTTTACGCTCTTCGTATAGGGAATCCCTCTGTTACACCAGGTACGGACTGTGGGGGATGCCTCAGAGGGGTTTCCTCTTTCCTAGTGATAACTTGATTTGTTTGCTATCAGTGCAAATGGTTTTATTTTTAAGCACTACTTATATCAGGTCTGGTCTATTTCTAGAGCCTCACAAGTAAAGATGAGCAATTTCCTTTCTGGTAATCTAACTGGGCTCCTAAATCTAAGATTAACAGTTTTCCTGCCTTAAATGGTCTTAGTGTCTTTGTCTGCAAAGTCTCCTATATTAAATGGACAATCTAGTAACAGCATTATTTTCAAGAATACACATCCAGACGACTAAGTTTAATTAATCTGTTAATCATTTTAAAGAAAACACCGTATAAACTGTTACGAATTCTTCATTTGTTCACTGTTATCCAATATAAAGATATATCAATTTCTTCTAATTATACACAATTGTTTTAATTTAAAGGTGAATATATTGCAAAGTGAATTTAATTGCATATGGGTTGGTACATTAAAAGGATTTGCAGTTAAAACATCTGAAATGTATCAGAAGCTAGAGTCAGAACTTCACAGCTCAGTGACCAAGCTGCTCCAAACAAATGAATTGGATCACTTCATCAATTCAGATACAGGAACCAAGATAACGTATTTTAAGGTTGCTATTTGCATCACTGCTGTGGACTCTATCAATACAGACCAAAATGCCGTATTAGCAATCCAGCTGTTTTCATAAATATTACCTTGCAATGACAGTGCTTGGAAGATACAAGCCAATGTGCACAGGCATATGGAAAGTGTGTGCTGTATTGGAAACAGCTTCGAAGACTATGTAAGATATATCTCCAGGTCATTCATAGTTTTTGAAAGAAGATTTGTGACACAATCACCTTGTTGTTTGCCACTGTCATCTGTAGTTTGTGCACATCTGTGTACAGAAGCATTCAAGCGGACACTCCTCCAAACAGTAGACTGATAGGGGAAGAGGAACCTCAGGGCCCAGCATTGCAATGTTGTCATCAGAGTTGGCTTTGCCACTGCATAGAGTGGCGGTAGGACTAATCCTGAGACAGTAGGCACAGACGCAACAGAAATGGATACTTCAGGGAAATTTTTCTATACTTTATTTTGCCTTGTGTTGCACAGTCCTTTCAATACCAGCTTCCCTGCTTGATAAGGGCATATCATGACAATTAAAACCAGACAACATCTTGTAAGCCACTAGATTTTAATCTTTTGTAAGAAAAGTTAGAAGAAGACAATATAATTCGTAGGAGAGTGAGTCAGCCTCATTTCCTGGCCAAATTCTATTTAGAGTTACTAGTTTTCTTTTGGCTGCATTCCCCCATATTTTCAGAGACACTGTAGTTTACATTCAAACTCGCAGTACTCTGACATGCTGTTAAAAGCTCTACTTCCTTCCCCTGCACAGGTGACTATGCCAAGGTTGTGGGAAGAGCATTTCTTGCATGTTAAATCATTCTGCAGTTGCGGATTAGTCTTTATGTAAAAGGTGCTGTATAAATATAGATTTCAAAGGAAATGCATTATTCTTTATCATTTTTATTATTTTATGTTTCTTCATTCCTATTTGAAATGAATACTTTGATATATGTCAAATATTTCTAATTCTGCTTCTTTAAGAACATGAACTAAACTTAGTAATCTCCAGTAGGATCTGAGCTGACATGTGAGATTTGGTTTAAATCTAAGTATTTTAGATCTTTCAGGCAGTGCTGACATGACTAGTGGGTAGAGTTTCTGAAGAACCTCTGAGTCACAAGCACTATAAAGTCATATTGACTTGGCCAAGTAATAACATTTATTGAGGCGACGTCATGACAGTGGTGGTAGTATGACATTTTTATAACTATACCCTAGAACTCCTATTAAAAGTCTGACAAACAGGAACATGCTAATCTTACACTAATAAAAATAATTAAGAAGAAAAACCTCAATCTCTCTTTACTTATAAAGAGTAAGAATATTGTCTTCATGATCTGATGACAGACTGTCCTCGAATCCTATATCATAAACTAAAAGTGGCAGCAGAGGAAACTCCAAAGGAATGAGCCTCTCTTCTGACATGAACTGAATATACACTAGCTATGTTTGAGTCACTCAGTGCAGTACTTATAGAGTCTTAATACATTGCTATAGTATGCTACAGGTCTGGTGTCACATGCAGTAACAGCAGGGGAGAGAGCTGGAGCTAATCTTACCTGCATGCACTCAAGACATAGTCACTGTTCACAGAAGTAGTTCCATGGTGCTGTTAGGTCATTGCTGACATATATCCCCCATGGCAGCCCCACCAATGGGCAGGAAAGGGCTGAAGAGTGACCCTGAATCAGTGCATCCCCTGGCAGTCCTGGAGGAGCCTTCCCTTGCCCAGTGCTGCCAGGAAAGATGATGCCTGCCACGCGGCTGGGCTCTTCCAACCAGGCTTTCTTCCCCTGGGGTTTTCTGCCGACTCCCCATCGGCAGGAGTCAGCACAGACCCTACATAAGTTTGTTTTCAGATATTTACAGGCTGCAAGTTGCTTTGTTAACAAGGTTAAATCCCAGCCTGGACCTGTTTGATTTCATCTGTGCAGCCATCTTTATTAGATGACCAGGATCTCTTTTCCCAGCATGGTTATTCTTCTGTTTATGTAGGACCATGGTCAGGCATGCAGGCAGACAAGGACTCTTTCAGCAATGTTATTCACAGGAGCTATGCCTTTGCCTTGTCTGTTTTATTTTCCTCAGCAACGCAGCCAAATTACCAAGTCCTAGAGCATGTTCCTATTCTCCCTCTCCCTCAGAGAGTGGATGTTAGCCACACATCCCCTGCATGGGATGGGGAAACAATGCTGCATTTCCATACAACATAACTCAGCTCTGACTATGCCCTGCAGAGCCCAGCCCAGCTCCTCTGCAAACTTGTTAGATTTTCCATGTGCGGTAGAAGCTTAACTTTACTCCAGCTGCCTCAGCTGATCAATACACCAACAAGAGTTATTAGAGATGCAAGATCACATGGTGAGAGATAGAGTCTCATCAGACACATCTGGAGCAAATTAAAGAGTTTCTGTTCCTTGCTTTGCTTCTCCACAGTCACCATCTTACTCGGAATACAAGAACAGCAACAAACGCAGTGGGGAGCAGACAAGGACTCATCCCTTTCATTTTGAAAAAGGATCATGTCATTGTCATTTAGACTTGAGCCTCATTGTGAGTGGAAGTATTAGAGGATTAGTGAGTAATTTATACCCAGTTATACCTCCAAACATCAGGGTGGCTTTCATTGCAGCTCAGGGTCATTGCTCCCATGTGTATGCAGAGAACAGGATTGCCCAGTGTGACCGTCACACCAGGAGAGGGGTTAGTTAACGATTTCTTTCCAGTGAATTAACAGACTAAGGGAATCCTGTGTCCAAATAACACGTCTTACTTGTAGTGACAGTAAATCCTAGATTAATATGTTTTTCTCCCTTCCACCCTTCGTCCTACTTCTTACCCTTACAAAAAGAAAAATAGTCTCCTCCTTCTCAAGTAGGATATTGAACATGACTGTCTAGAAATCTCTGTTTTATCTAGGAACGTGTGATATGCAAGAGAAAGCCAAAATCGTAAGGCTCATGGAAGCCAACAGGAGCAGTACTTGAAAAAGAGCCATATAAGACTTTCAAGAATTGCTCTGAAGCTAGACATGATGTATTTGTTTTACATCAAAAGCTGAAATGGAGCAACATCACAAACTCAGTTCTGTTTTATGCTGTATTCTTGAATGCAGTCTAGTGCCAGACAGCTTAAGCTCAGTCTTTAATCTCCACTAAAAACTACTGCTAAAAAAATCAAAAAAAAAAAAAAAGAAAAGATTTTTTAAATGCTTTTGTGGGGGGAGGTTTTATGAACTATTATGATTGCTGAGCATTGAGGCACAGCAGACTTGTGTTCCAACCCACCAGTTTCAAAAGCAGCAGCAATGAACACCATGTCACGCAGTTTGTGAGCATGTAAGGCATTAACTGACTCCAGGCATAGTAGAAGCTGGATGGCACTTGATGGCTTTGAGTCCCTGTTAAGATCTGGTGAGATAAAAGTGCTGCTTTTAGCAAGGATCTGACTTAAATGGTTTCATTAATAACCTTTAGTTATTAGTTGTGTACCAAAGCCCTGCTCTATAGTGTGCATCTCTGTTTTGTACAAGGTTACAGTGTGATAACCACATTATGGGAAACTGAACAGCCCATGGGTAGGAAAGGACTGCACCATCTCTCCTTCCTCACCCTCCCCAGTCCCTTCTGTGAGTCAGGTCTGACTCCTTAAGTGCCTCCCTTGTTAAGCTGCAGAGGAATGCAGTGGGGTGGTCTCACCCCAGGAGCCTGCTGTGCCTGATGTGTGTGGCATGGGGTCTGTGCCCCAGTGCATGCCCCAGTGTGGCCAGGTCACCTTAGCAATGAAGGGCTACTGGGGAAAATGTGTCACTGCAGGCTTTGCCGGGGGAGGCAGAGCATCTTGGAGGAGCCCACCCAGGAGAAGAAAGTAAGGCTGAAAACTGAACTCAGTTCAGTTACTTATAATGGGATATAGCACTTGTGGCTGGTATACAGAGAGAGTCCTTGATCTTTCAGTAATGTCTCTTAAAAGAGGAATCTGAGTTGCACATACAGGTCTGCAAGTTATCCATTATTACCTAGCAGTCTCTTTTCTTTCAGCTGTATAATACGGCTATAAAGATTTATTTGGGGTCTGAAGCCTTTGAAAACCAAATAAGCCCCTGTTTCAGTTGTGGTTGGAAAAAAATTTCTCTCTCCTCTTTATTTCTCTCTCTGAGTTTCATGCTTCTCTACTTTTAGGTTGTATTCAATGCAGTACCATATGCAAAACACTGCTTCTTTCTGCTATTTCTTCCAGAAATAGAAGGAAGAAATAAAAAGCAATGAGACTTCCATCACGGTTTGAAGATCTCATTGGTGCAAGAGTTCTGAAATTCTGAAGTTATTGCTGGAGTAGGGAGGTATGCAAGCACACTCAAGCACTTGTCTGTCCATGATGAATTTTGCACTTCATACTTCTGTCGATGGAGACCAAGGTGGTATGGGTCACCACCTTGTGCAGGAGCCTGTTTATAGCTGTGATTAGCAGGGAAATGTTCTGAAACTGATGTCTAGAACCTCAACAGGATTTTGGGGTCACAATACTTGTGTCTTTCACAGGGTTCAAAAATCTGCTTTAGGTATCCAGACTCTCCATGCCCTGTATGGAGAAGGTCAAGTAATTCACAAAAAGATGCAGAAAGGAAGGGATACAGGCTAGGAATTTGGGGGTATGGAAGTCAGGGTACATCTCAGTGTACCCACCTTCTTTCCGTGGCTGCCCCTCTACCTTGCTCCCTCACACCCTGACCAGTGCATGGTAAAGAAGGACACTTTGCTGACCCTCTGGCAGAAGATTGGGGTGGGAGCTGCATCCCACCAGGTGGGGAGAGCTCACCCCATCCATCTTGGGGAAGCAGCTGAGGACTGAAGGCCACTGCAGCTGCACATCGTACTGTTTTCAACAGGCACAGCAGGACCTTCCTCTGAGCTCCTTTTTTAAAGGAATAGACTTGAGAAAAGAAACAATTACAAGAGGATTAATCTCCATCTGGGTGGAGGTTAGCAGCCGGTCAGATTTGTGCTGTGTTAAATGTGCCCTAAGCAAGAAGGTCAGGATGACTTTCTCAGGTGACAGAGGTGCCATGGAAGAAATCTGAGTGTATGCAACTCCCTTGAATTCCCAGTAGGGAAGACTCACCAGCTAGACATGAGGCAGGAATGAGTGTACAGGTACACCTGCTCAGAGGTCAGGTAAATCCTGAGCATGACAATTCACCTGGCGTGGTGGAGAGGTACCTTCGTCGTTAAATTGTACCAAGGAAAACCCCCTTTTTTCTGTTGCATGACCCCATACACCAAGCGTGTCATTTATGATTTATAAAGTCACACTGCTGTTACATTTGGTTGAATTTGGCAGGTCTTTTATTATTATTTCATGTATTTTCCATTATTTTCTTCTACTTTATTTTATATTTACTTTTATGTTATCTCATTTTTTATATTGCTGCTGTAGCAAATCTTTTTACTCAGCATATTATTCTCTGACAAGAGGATGTGAATGAACTCTGTGATTCAGCAAGTCAGCAGCACTGCAAGAAGGACTTCAGGGTCAAAGCAATTGGCTGCTATAGACATAAAAGCATTTCACTAAAATAGAATTGCAGCATCCACAGGAGGCACAAAAAATCAATTTCTTTTTAGAGACCACAGAAATAATGACAAGGTATTTTTACAGTAGGAGGTAGAATGCAATTTTGGGATGATGTCAGGGCTTTCAGGTACGCAGTGATGTCATTCACATCGGTGCTCTGGATGGAATAAGAACAACCAACATCACAATTCTCATCAGTGATGGCTGGATTTGCAGTTTCATTTAAAATAGATGCCAGTCAAGAGCCTGGATTGTTAGTGAAATATCACTAAACCACAAGGAACACACTGACCTGAAAAACTGAATAAAAATAATCTCTCATGGGAACTCAGTTTCTTGTGCAATCTGCATTTTTTTTTGCTCTGCTCTTCTTAAAAATGCAACAAAAGAAACCCAAAAGCAATTTGTCATTTTGGCTTGGAATCAGAAAATACTAAGGGTGAGGAAACTGCCCAGCATGAGATTGTTATTATTTTTTTTTTTTATAGTGACGTATTTTGAACATGGAAAATATTTCCCAACAGGTTTGGCTCGACCTTGGGATGAAGGCTCCAGTCGGTTCCTCATACATCTGACCTCATATGTTCACCTCCATTTATCAGGTGATAAATAGCCCCATGCAGTCCACCCCCATGGTGCAGCACAAAAGTGCTCACTGGTGCTTTGTGGTTCAGAGCCTGCAAGAGGTGTTTGGTTTGATTTTTCTCAGTGATTTCAGCTCTGAGGATGGGGATGCAGGGGACTGCGAGAAGAGACAACTCCTTTTCTCAAGTGCCTGTGCCTCTCTTTCACCTTTTTGCAGGGCAAGTAGGCCAGGATGGGGCCCTGGATTTCAAATATGCTTTCCTTTGAGAGATGGAAAATCACTCTTGACAGCCTGTGAGCAGCAAAATCAGTGCAGAGGCTCTGCACACTTAGCAAGCTAAGTCTGGCAAGGTGTTCAAGCACAGGAGCTGGGCAAGATGTATCTCCTGCCATGTTTACCTGTTTGCAGGTGAAATAAAACACAGCCAATGGGTAGGGAATATAATGTTCCAATGCATATTATCATTTCCCTTCTGAGTTTACATCATCAACACCATTCAATCAGCCCCTTATTATATACAGCCAGGTGCATGTTCTTCTTTTAAACCTATTTAATCATAAGACTACCCCCATAAAGTTTAGGATACAAAAGGAATTTGACCATGTGGAGAACAGAAAAGAACATTTACATCCCAAGATAGCATTTTAAAAGTGATTACTATAAACAGCTATAAAAGCCAGTCCAGCTAGTGGTGTAATAAAAACTGGAAATGAAATGGAAGCAATTAAAGAACCCAAAGCTTTTCCACTTTAAAACTGCCAAAGCAGATTTAGGTAACTAAAAAAAAAAAGTCTTGTTCAGGACAAAGAAAAACAAGTTTAAGATTTTTCTTCTACATTTCCATTTTGAGAAATTCTCAATGACTTCATAAGTTGTGAAATTTCTGAATTATGAAACTTCTTAAAAATACTAGTCAAAAGCTGATTAATTTTTTTTGTATAAACATGTATTTATCTTTACACTATTCTAAGCTTTACGATAAATCTTTACAAAAAGTAACAAAGAGGTCCCAATTTCTTTCAGAAAAAAAGCAATAGTCCATTCTTGTTCATTGTCTTCTGCTCAAAGATCAACAGAAATAGCAATTTACAGCTGTGCAATGATGTAGTGAGACATATATGCACCAGTTTGTATTTTCAGTTTATGTGAGCACTTAGTCCTTACGTTACGTATTTGCTTATGCAAGCAAAACCCCCACTAGTATAGAATAGATTATTAAAGCCTTGTTTAAAAATACATGCAGATGCTCTTCACTTTCCAATCAGAAGATTGTTTCATATCCTAAGTCACCATTTTAGCAGCTTTTCCCCAAGTGATGAGTTACTGTTAAAGGCATTTTCCAAAGAGTGTGGCTCTGTTGGGGAAGTGGCTTCTGTCTCAGTCTGTCCCCATCCAGAAGCACACACTGCTTGGGCTGTCCTGCATGGCTCCTTCCGGCCAAAGCTGAGCTCTCCAAATGGGTTGGAAAGTCACCTCTGTCAGGGAGACAGTGACAGAAAGATGGTGGTGCACTAGGAAAGGTTTTCAGAGCTGTTTTCAGGCAGCTAGAACCGACAGCTAGAAGTGATATGTGAGAAAACCTCAATGCAAAAGCAGAAAGCAGAGTCCAAGGCAGCATAAGCAGAGCCCAAAGACCTTTGAGGACTCTGACCAGGTGTCCTGCACAAGGAAGTACTGAACAAGAGATATTTTCTCTTCCAATACTTTTATTGGCATAGATTATTATATTTCTAAATATTCCTCAGGACTTTATATATACACAGGCTCCTATTTGTGTCTAGCTACTCCTCTAGGTCGCAGATACCTGCAGGCACAGCTGTTTCTTGTGGTCTTTTCAGCTTAAAACATCTAGCAGACAGTGTGTCTCATTGAGCTGTGCAAGTGTGATTGCATGTTTTGGGCAAGAATATTTCCTTTTATTCGTTTTGAAATCAAATAGATTGAGTTTGTATGGAGAGGCCCAGAACTTTTTGTCATAAGTGATACTTCAGGCATTGTCCTCAGGGGATCAAGTATGCTTGAGGGGCTGCTTCTTCATTCTGCATCTGAGGCAGTTCCATGCTCAAGATTTTGAACCTTGCATTTAAATACTTACCACCATAAGATGAAGACACTGACTAAAGAAAAATCGTTTCTTTTTCTAATTTGATTTTGCTTCCAGCAGCCTGTGTTTGACAAGAGAAAACAACTTGCAGAGACCTACCCTGCTCTAGAGCTAGTTATCAGTGTTATCAGAAAGGAGCAGTACAGAGCAAACTGATCAGCCCTGCCCAGTGGCCAGTCCAGGAACACTTCAGAGAAAGAAGCTGCTGCCAGGCTGAACATTGTTGTGTGATTATGACAGAGGCATGTATGGAAAGGAAGAGTCTTGGAGCCGCTTACTCGAAGAACGGCTTGAGCGTCACTTGGGAGTTGTCCAGCTGGTGGCCAGGACCCTGGAGCTCATAAGTTCTTGGCGGAAAACGTAGCTGAGAGACTGTGCCTTGCTATAATTTCTGAGTGGCCTGAAAGTACAGTTCCACATAGCTGTGATTTGACCTCAGGGTGACAAACTAAGATCAATAAACACATGAAGGTCCCTAGCAGGAGACAAGGACAAAACCTGCCTGACAAACACTGAGTACAAAGAGCTTGGCAAGTCTCTCAAGTTCATTATATTTAGTAACTCACTTAACATATTGGATTTGCTGTGCATGGTGCAAACAAGGATTTTGAACTACTGAGAGTACCTTTCATAACCATCCTTTAATGCTTTCAAGGGCGTTGAGGGATCAAATTAATATAGTCCAGGGTTTCCTGCCACACACCATAAAGACACAAACAGAAAAAGCCAAATAAAATGTCTTAATATTATCCCAGAACGTTGTATGACTATTTAGATGTATGAATTTGTCTATTGTTTCTCAGTGTATAAACTGTTCAGAATGATAATCCTTAGAAAAATAGCTAGCATGTGAGTATTCTTTTTTCTTTTTTTTTACAGTTGTCCTTAGTATAAGAAGCTTTTTGTACTATGATGGATCCAAGGAAGAGTAATGTTGACAGATTTTTAGTTCTGCCATTTAAAAATAACAAAATGAGGTTTTAATTTTTTTAATACCCTTCTGCCCTGAGAATATATGCTCTACTTCTGCTTACTGTATAGTTTTAAGTCCAAAATTCTCTGGCAGACCTGCCTACCCAGCACAGCTGTGATTAGATTGGTTCCAACCTTGGACTGACTCTCTGGCTCCATCTCCATCTGTAACGACTGATGGAGTTGACATTGCCTTTCCAATTACACAGTGACAAAAGGAAAGTAGTTTAGAGGACACTGCCGCCTCATTTAGAAGCAACACAGTTGATTTGCAGCCTGACGCTCTGTCATGGAGCTGGTCACTTGAGGCTCTGCTTTTGCTTGACAAAAGAAATGGTGCTGAGATGAGCCACATCATAGGCTGGGGAAAGGTCTAGTTCAAGCAAGCAGCTGTAGCAACCAGGAGCCCCAACAGAAAGAGGTAAGGGATTATATGAGGTGGCAAGATTCAAGGAAAGGGAGGATACAGAAGTTCAAAGTGTCTGCATAGCTGAAACTTATGTAAAGGATTGATAATCTTATGGTCTTGCCACATTGGGACATTGTGTCTTTTCCAAAATCACTTCAGATAGAAATAAATATTTCTGTCAGGCGATTACGTAAAAATCTTGGTCTCAAATCAATGATGATTTGAGGTAAATACAGTCTTATCTGAGGCTTGAGGATGTTTGAGAGGGGCGGGGGGATGTTTTCCTTTCATGTGAGCTCACGGTTGTTTATTTTCTATTAATATAAGTCATTACCCAGCTGTCAATTAAAAGCAAAAGCTCTGACATCCCATTGCATGGCTTACTTTTAATATGTCCTGCTAGATAATAACTGCACTGGACTGAACATGAATGATTTTGCCTCTTTTGTGATACTTAACCCTTCCTGTTAGAGGTCTCGTAACTAACATGGAACAATCAAACGTTCCCAACAACAGAGAGAGCAAGAGAGAGTCCACTTTGGGCATCCCGTAGATGAAGCAGAGAGTACAGGAATCCAGCTGCTGGCTGAATGGATATTGCATTACTTTGTACAAAATATTTGCAGGTAAAGGGACTGAATCACAGGCCTCTGTCTCATTTATGTATTTCCTATTCATGTTTCTGATTAATGTGACAGCAAAGTCATTCTAGTAAAAGTTTACTCTAATGAAGAGCACAGAAATATTGTACAGTAGACTGATACAGGCCCTTGACATGAAGTTCAGCTTATTCTGTGTCAACATGCCTCTAATAAATGTGCTTCATCCCCTGCCTCCATAGGAATTCATACTGCTCACAGGAGAAAGATTTATGCTCAGGGAAGTAGCCAGCATAGTGTACTTTCAATATTACTCTGAGATGTCATGGGCATGGGCATGAGATGACATCTGTACAAAGGCTTAGGTTATCTTTGAGAATATAAAATGCACATTATCCACAATCCAGTAGATTTTTATGGGTAATTTGCCACCTACACATACATTATTAAAACTCTTGATGCACTTGAGTGCTCATCTCTAAGTTACAGCAGTAATTTGAAATCCCACAAAGTTATTATGACACAATTTTTCTTGCAAAGATTATATTTTACGGTTGTAATCCCTTCCCTCTAGGAGACTCCAGAAGAAAATTTCATCTCCATTATTAATGATTTATAGAGCCAACTTTGTGCACACCTCTTGAGCTTTCCTGTGACCTGCTGAAGCACAATTAATGGAAGTTATAATAAGGAAAGTTGACATCCACCTTCCTACTAAAGAGGAACCTTTTCAAATAGGGTATATTTGGAAGTTTTGTATAAAGTAAAATGCCAGTGTGCCCCTGCTCTGTTAGGGAAGGAAACAGGAAGGGGGAAAAAATCAATTCAAGCAAGAGAAAAATGGAGAAGAACAAGAACATATTAAAATAAGAACAGTTACAGGGAACCTGACCACAATGGAGTAGAGAGGTGGAGAGAGAAGCATTATAATGCAATAATAATGCATGTGCTACTCACTAAACCCATTCTGGCCAGGGATTTTTTTACACAGAGAAGCCTTTTAGCCTTGTTTTTAAAATCTTATTGCCCCAGAGACCATACAGGGTAAGACATTAATGGGAGAAAAAGCCTCAGACTTTATTCCTATGTTGGAAAACATATAAGCCAAACCCCAGGAACAAAGGCAATGCCCTGTGCCGAGAAGCAGAGAGCTGCCTACTCAGTGCTCAGAGGGCCAGGGTCTAAATCTGCTTGTGTTGAGGGGTTCTTTGGCCAAAGTCCCTCCTGATGAGATTAGGTCTGGAAATAGCACTATGTTCTTTAAGGACAAGGAATATAGAGTGGAATTCAATAAAAATTCCTCTGAGTGTGGTATTCTCCTTCATTTCCTCTTCCACTTTGCCTTAGTGCAGTATTGCTCCTCCTGGCTACTGACCGCAAGAAAACCTATTTGAGGGAGACGGCTTATGTACAATACCTGCTTGCAGTAAAACTGACTAGGCTAGGAAAGTGTCACATAAAACTGGCTAGGCTAGGAAAGTGTCACATAAATTGTTCACCTACTTTAAGGACTTGTGTTTGTTAACTTCGACTCTGTTGCACCAAAAGGGTTTGTATTGCTCTAATTCTGTAACATGGGAATGTTACTAAACTCACACGTGGCATATGATGAGATCTAAAACCTTTCACCTCTCATTCTTTAGCATTATTACTTTTTAGGTGAAATCTAATATTATAATTACAATAAGAAGCACGTTCTTGACTGCTGTTAAACCTTTTCTGGAGTGGATTTCTTCTATGACAGCAAGTTTATCAGTTATGGAAAAAGAATGTTTTCCTTTATAACCTTCCCAGCACCATTGCTTTTCTGTTGATTAGCAGAAAAAACATTTCAGGAGAATTTTCTGACTCTTCTTTGCAGCATGTCCCAGGAGCTCAGAATTGGAAGTCCTGCCTTTGTCCTTGGAAATGAATCTGCATGTTCACACCTTCAGACTGAAGCATAAATATTTTGTTTGCTCTGCTAAAGCCCTAACTTAGGTTTCAGGCTGGAATCTTATAGCCAGAAAAGATATATCTCTGTTCTCTTTTTACTTTTGAAATATTTTGTGTACTTGAGTTTTACTATCTTCTGTTTAGAAATTAGGTTTGTGTTGTTTTGTCTTGACGTAGTTCAAGGACTGAGTAAGGAGGGTCAGAGCATTAAACTTTAAAGAATACATGAAACAAGCTCTTGCAGAAAAAAAATTCAAAGGCAAGACAGCTTGGAGATTTGGAGAGAACATATGATTGTGTTTTATGAGGGTGCTGAATTACAATTATTAAAGCAAAGTGCAAATCACTAAGTAGGTAATAAATCTATACTCTGGAAAAAGTCATCAGTTTGCAGCTGAGGTTATGGTACTATTTGTAAGTAAGTCCTCATAGTTTCATTTGTACGTATGCTAATTCCATGTGTGTCTTTATGTGGATTTGTGCTGCCACACAGCAGAATTTATTTAGATCCCTGGTACATGTGGGATGTATCATTCATTTGTGTGTACCACATTTATTGTCCTTTTTAGTTTTGATTTGTTTCTTGCACTACTCTTAGCTTCCAAACTTAATGTAAAGATATAAGCATGTCTGAGAAGTTATATGCTTTGGGCAGTCGTGCTACAATCTATACTAAGAAATGGCTCACGAGGCTTCAACTTCTACTATTTTCCACGAAACAGATTGCCTAGCTTTGTATGAACACATGAATAGATGTGAGAGAAAGCTGTGAAGCTGTCATCTTGTATGGTACTACTTTGGTTGCCGATAGGTATTTACCTTTTATATATACATAATACATATCTTGATTGCTCTGCAACACTTTGATATATATCCATGTATGTGTTTTGACATCAGCACTTATACAAATATTTATCTGTACAAACATAGATGTGTATGTGTTGCTTGTATAATTGCTACAAAAGAAACAGAGAAAAATAACTGAAGTATAAGCATGTATTGTTGTCACACTGAATATTTTAAATAACACTCTAATGTACGTACTATATAAGTATATAGTTCCTTAAAAATTATTAGTTTGCCTACCAGTAGGGAAAACTACAGGTCATACCTGTGTAAAATGCATGAACATTACAGTAGTAATAACTGACAAGATCCTGAATGCATAAAACCTACTGAAAGACCATTTCAATGAAAAGCTTTGTCCTTTTACACAGAGAGGTAAGTTCTTTTCCAGATCACAAGCTGTGTCTCCTACCCAAGACCATCACCTTTTACTTATTACATGATTATAGTTGAGCATCCAAACACTAAATAAAAGGGAGAGAGAAAAGAATTCAGGAAGCAAAGATATTTATGAGGGAATAAATTAGTTACTAAGCGTTTTCAGCATTTTGATATTTCTTGTGTGCCAAGAGACATTGCTAAGTAGGTGTCAAAAGTCCAAACATTCTATCTAAAGGTAACCTCAATGCACATTCCCTGCCAGCATTTTGTTGATTTTAGCAGTTCAGTATGTTTCACAACATGAGATGAATTTTCATTATGTATTTCTGGTAGAGTATCTTGCTGCAAGAACCTGCAATGGCCTGACTTGAATTTTTCACCCACTCAAAAACAATTTTGCCATTAGTCAGATTGCTTGGGGGCTGGGGACACAAAGTTTCTGCTGCTTGGAGTCTGAAGAACATAGCCAGCATGTTTGGAAGATGAAAAATCTAAACACAATTCTAGAAAAAAAAGGAGCATCAGAATCAGATAAGAGATCTGATGAAATCTGACTGCTGGGCAGTGATGGAGATGTACTTTCTCAGCGCATGTGACAGAGGATAACGGGTCTAGTTCCCTGTGGTGTGGCAACTCTTATTTTGCCTCCCACAACATAAAGGAGAATATACGTCCATGGGTAGCATGTGTTTTCACGAAGAGTGGTACATTCATTAATCTCTCTTTGTAATGCTCCAGGAAGCATGCTAATGAAAGCTGCTCATGCTTTAGAGGATTTTTCTAATTCCTAGCACTTCAGGCCCTGATAGATCTACTTTTGAAAGGACACACGTCCAATGCTGCTGCAAGCTTGCCTCAGTCCAGCCAGATGGCCTGCCCAGGCACCAGTTGCTGTCAGCATTTGTACCCATGTGCTCACATCTGGAAGGTCTACTCATGTCCTGCCAAGATAACTTCAGATGGAAGAAACAAATGCCTTTAAACCACCCATGCTACAGCAAAACCTCCTGACGATCAGCTTACAGTACATGAGTCCCCAAAGCTTCTCAGTCCTCAGAAACGCACAGAGTAACAATAATTTTTCTCAGCACAATGCTCAAGCTCACCACATAAAGATGCATATAACTGAGATAGATAGATAGTAAGATTATATGTGGCAACTTTGCTTAAGGTATTAAGAGGAGACATCAAGGGGAAAACAGCAGTTGACTCAGAATGTTCTTTTTTGTGGCTGAGTTGTACCCATAAATAACTAAGGACATTATTATATTTGCTATTGCAGTATGTTATATTACATGAAAGAAATCAGACTAAGAAAATGCAATGCTTTAGTCTAATTTTAACCTATCATCTAAGGGCTGCCTATTAAAGCATGAACACCCTCTAAAATGAGTGACAATGTTTGCTGGATCTTCATAAAAATATCTTTTTTTTTTTTTTCCTAAATAGGACAAAATATCTGATGCTGGCACAGGAAAATAATTTAAACATTGGTTATATTTTTAATTTATGTCTTTGTTTTAATCCAGATTTGCCAAGAGAAGCACATCAGATTTACAGATGAGAGCACACTAATCCGTATGTTTTAGACCACAGGGTGAAAAAGTAAAAGCAGAGCCGAGGACATGTTCTATGTGGAAAACTTCAAAATGGTGCTAGGTGATTCTTTGGTCCACACAAGAGCAATGTGATTCAGCAGGGTTTTTATAGTGTGAAGTCTGAAATGACCAGAAATCAGGGAAAAGGATCTTAAAAATACCAGTATGGTTTAGAGCAGGCTGTGCAATCAACATAAGGAATAATACACCAAAGTATTGCTCTGTGTACAGACTACAAGCTATCCTTGTTTATAACTACTGAGGAAATAACTCCTTTATGGTATAGGAGTAAATCTGAAGTGATTGTTGCTCCCCAGTTGTTGAATTTTGTCGTTTGGTTGGCCAAGAGTGTTTCTTTTGCTAAGTTTATATAGTGTCCAACAGAACAGAGTCCTCAACCAGACATGGGGTCTCTGAGCCATACTGAATAATATGGAAAAGGATACTTTAACATTGCTCTTTGGAGACCTGGAATTAAGTCTTCTGTTTAGCTGTGATCGTTACATTGACCACGCAGTTCGAGGTTATGAATGTTGGTCTTATGGTTAATGGGGCTCTAGAGATCTGGATTCAGCTCTTGGCTCAAGCACAGGCTTCAGATGTTCAATTAATCTCCATGTGCCTCAGCCCCTAATCTCTCAGACAATATTTTTCCCTATCCTGTGTGACATACCCTGCTATCACACAGTGCCATCAGAATGCTCCACAGCCCCTCAGTCAAGGCAGAGATCATAATTTATCGTTAAGTATTCAATAATAATAACAACACACAGAGAATGCTTTCCAAGGTCATCATTACCTGTCTTGTTTTCCTTTTATTTTTTTGCAGCAGTTATGCTGTAGAATGTATGTCCCCTCCTTCTGCACATTTTCTTCAGTGAACAGTCAGAAACAAAACCATTTTTGAAGGAATAACACCTTCCTAAGACAAACTCCATGTACTGATAGAGTATCAAAATTAATTTACCTCAGACCCAGAGAGGAGACCTTGCGCTATGTTAGTGTGCATAAGCACGCCTCTTAGACATGTTTTCTTATCTTCACCCAAAGAAATTTCTTCCTCATAACAATGCAAATGGTTATGAAGTTATTCAATACCAAAGATTATAAGCATATTAATGCAAAGTGAGACACGGTGTTTATGGTATGTCTTTGCAGATTTTTATTTAATTCCATTTTTTAATCTGTGTTAGGTAATGTGTAGGTGCTGTACTACGCACGTAGAGACAAAGTATATTCCTGATTTTTATTAAAATGCTCACTCCTTTTTCATTTTCTGTAGGTTCCTGACTACTGTGATTCCACAGTCTGGTTATGCACAGTGAGAAGAAAATATGTCCTTTGACAGTTTTGAGTTTGCTGTCTCTCCGCTCATTGAATGCTCTCTTGCTGCTGCACAAGCTGCAGTGTTCCATATCTATCATGTCTAGATCTTTCATTATCCTACAGACTTGTATTGTGGCCCTTATTATTCTCTTTTCTAGGATTAACGATTCCAATCTTTTCAATTTCTCTGACATATGAAAGTTTTTCTGAGCCTTTGCTCAGTCCCATCACTCATCTACAAACTCTTTTAGTTTTGCTATATTCTCTCAAGGGATCACATGGCTGGTACCCTATGCTGGGTTCTGGATAAGTCCTCATTATTGCTTTAAAGATACACATTGTAAAGGAATCTATATTCTTCTCTGTCCTGTTTTTCATTTCAGCTACCTTTAAGATGTTTTGAGGGTGTGCAAGTTTTTCTGCAATGATGCATGGGAATTTCCTAAGTCAGTGCAAGAGTGGGGTGCTCACTGCTAAAGAACATTTTGTTCCCTGATAGGTGAGTTGGTTAGAGGAGGACAACAGGATTTTCATCTTGCAGTATGCATACCTACAGGAGGTATGGTGAGAATTCCTCCCAGAAGAGAAATGCTTCATGGTGTTTGAAGTGTTTACAAGCATTTCACATGTTCCTGATTCTTTGCCAAAAAAGAAATTATTTCACAAACCCAGATTTGAATGATGAGGTCTTGGCATGAGAAGCAAAAGTCAAATAAGAGAATAAAAGAAAAATTCTGGACTACTTAAAAGTGTGCCATGGACTTGCAAATTTTTAGGTGAAGGCATCTCCTAAGATACTTCTTTCTACAGACAAGACTCCCTAGAAAATATCCTTTCTATGGAAAGGTTTTTTCCTAATTACTTATCAGCTACTTTTCAAAGTGAACTTAGTGCTACTGAAAGATGCCAATTCAACAACTGATAGGGCTGAAGGTCCTTCACAGGGACACAAGGACATGCATACACCCACAGGCTGTTCCAGCTCTTGTGCACTGACAACGTGGCTCAGTCCAAAGGGAACTTTCTCAGCTGAAAAGAATTCATCTTCTTTCTAGATGACATTTATATGGCCCTAATTGCTGTGTTATCTAAATTATTCATAATCTAGAACTGTATCATTGTAGAATGGGGCATTTTGCAGGTATACATGCAGTCACATGTCACACTCTGGAGCTACATGGCAATAGCCCTTTCCTAGCCATGGTTGCTACTGTGGCACCTCACACGTGGGAATGTGCATTTTTGTTGTGGAATACATGCAGCAGTTGTTGAGCATATGCATGGTAAGTATTTGCCCATGCTCATCTTTTTCCTGCCCAGCTGCAGAGCTTTATCCAGGCTGCTCTTTGGATTGCAGCATACTGCATATCCATCTGGCTTGACTGCTGCACTTGCCAAGTAATGAACGTGAGTTTGGACTTTTCTGTATTTTCAGTATGCGAACGTGCTTTCTCAAAATCGGGAGAAACCATGATCTCATTTCATAAAACCCATCAGATTTTTAAGCATTAAACTGAAATTTAAGGCTACATTGACTCACTCACTGACAGAAACTCCTTGTTCTTCAGTCCATTTAATTCTTGAGGCATTTTCTACTTCCCCTCAAACCTTCTAAATATTTGTTTCCTTTTCCATTTGGTTGCACAATAAGACCAGAATTACTTATCATACTGAGAGTAAAAACCCTGCTTCCAGAGAAACAGACTGACAGTCCCTGAATTTCATTTCAGTGCCTTGTTGTTCCTCCCTCTAGAGCAGCACGGGTGACAAAGGTTCAAACAGCCACTCAAGAGTTGTCTCTCCACCACCCTCAGCCCTCCCACTGGAGCACCCCAGGCAGCTTAGCCAGAGACTGTCCATGCTGCCTGGGGCTGCTGCTAATTGCAGCCTTTGCCCAGCAGATTTCATGGGGCAGGGCAGCCAGAAACAGCAAGCCAAGCTGCCGAGCACTGAACAAGATACAGGACACACCAAGAAGGGGAAACGATGACAACAGGCTTATCCAGTCAAATGCAGATATGCTAGTCTGATCAGTGTCCTGGCAGAGATAGTGCAACTCCAACATTTCAGGCAGCTGAGCATACCAGGCAATACGAAGGGATGGAGTCTGCCCAGGGCTGAGGTTCAAATGACTCTCAGTGACTGAGAATGAAAGTGCTGATGAATTGTCATGCAGTGGTCTCACTCTAGCCACAGGTAACAGCACTGTATTGCAAACACAGCTGGGTTACTGTTGTCCAGAGGGGCTTTGGTGGGACCCAATGAGGCTCTGTCAGCCATAAGATAAGTGCCTGAGACATCCTCCAGCTCTCTGAGCAGATCCCCGAGCAGGTCCCCACCTCTAGGTCACAGTGGGGATCACAGAGGGTGATGTGCTTTTTCACCCTGCAGCTGTCACAGTTCATAGTGTTGATGATGTCGTACTTGTACTTACATGACTGACCATGCACTGCAATCATTTGCACAAGACACAAGACACCGGAACACTTTGTTTTCCCTGCCTTACTTCATGCCACATTTTGCCCCCTTACTGTGGTGGCACTGGCAGAGGGATGGAGCAAACAACTGAAGGGCCAAGAATGTCTTAGAGGACTTGGTTCATTGCACATGTTATAATGCTCAATCCAGCTCAAGCCAGATGTGCAGAAGAGAGGAGCAGAACATGAGAGATGCTTCCTGTTAGCTATAGGCATCAGACTGCACAGGTTTATCCTCAGGCACCTTTTTTTAATGGTGTTCTGTAAGTCTCTGACTGCTATGCTGAGAACACCTCTCAAGAAATACTGCTGGACATCACACTCATTCACAGCTTCATTCACTGCCAGCTCTTACATCACCTGTTCTTGGCAGACTCCATCAGTGAGGAAGGGTTTCTGGCAATTATATCAGCCAGCCTTCTTCTTTACATAGCTGTGTTGTTCTGCATTTGATATCAGCCGTTGTGGTTTATGAACTGTTTTCTTCAGAGCTGTCAATTGACATATTTTCCTGTAGTTTCCAGTTTTAACACACCTTGACTGCAGGTGCAATTGTGTCTTTTGCACATATGCTTCACTAAAGGAGAAAGCCTCTTTGGGGAACAACAGCCAGAATACCTCTAAATTTTTCAGAAAGATATAGGAGGTGGATTCTGCAAGCCTATCAGTTAGCTTCCAAAATCCCCAGTGAGGCCTTGGAGGTTGGAGATGGTTGGTTGGGGATTAGGTGGAAGCTGTTATCACGGGCTGGCTGGGTTATGCATTTCCTTCAATTCAATCCTACTGTGCACAGAACAGCAATGTACCTAACAGCTGCATGTTCTTTGCTTCCTTTTTTGAGCCCTGCTCTAGCCAAAAAAAGCCTTTATCAGAGATCACGTTTCGGTACCTTTGTTCATTAATGATAACTGAGACGGAATACAATTTCTTCTTCATTGCCCTTGCTTCTGCCATATACCCCAGTGGAATAAAATCTCCTGGGACTTTGCAGCACAAGTCAATTGCTAAAGGGAATTTAAAAAGAGCAGAGCTTAAGTTTGTCACCAGTAATCAGGGTTTTTTTGGTTTTTTTCCCCCTTTGATGTCTTCAGCCTGCAATTGCAGAAAGCCTGACCAGCCCAGCTTAAGCGAAAGGGATCAAATCCTTGCTGCAATTTTGTGCTCTTTTCTTGAGCCTCTGCCTGCTTGTCTTACTTATTATAACGACCAGAGGATCTCAGCCAGCCATCAGTATGGGAGGGAGCCTGTGGGAAGTCCACATTCCCTGCAAAGTCTTGCATAACGCAGACTTTCCCTCGGATTCAGGCCAGGATTACTTCCTGCCAGACACTTTTCCTTTAGCAATGAGACCATGTGAGGAAAAAAGGAACCTTTATTCCTTATTAGGAAAACACGTCCTTCTTCCTCTTCCCCCTCAAACCTAAGATACATTAAAACTGTCCTTATGTAAACATAAAACAACACTGTAATGAAATTGCCGTGTCTTTTTATGACATCCCAATATTCTGGTTTGACAGGTTTATAAAACATGTGTGCTTTTTACCAGTCTCCCTAAAGCGTAACACCTTCCTTCTGCCACCAGTTCATGATATTACTTAAGTAATGTGTGTTATGGCACTGAAGGTCACGGATTTAAATCCTGCAGATCAGTCAAAGCAGATGTCATCACAAAAGCAGTGACTTTTTTTCTTACTCATTTTTTTTATCCTAGAATTGCTGCTGATGAGCAGTGCACATCCCACTGGCATGGATGCCTCAGCAGGTAGGATCTGCCATGCTATTCATCCTTCAGTATCAGAATAACTTATGTAATTCTCCTACTGCCAAAAATCCACACCACTGATAAACCATCAAAATACAAGCTGAATTTACTGTATGGTCAGTTGAACAGTTGGAAAACAAATACTTACCTGCAAAAACAAGTGGCCAGAGCTCACAGAGGTTAGTTACAGCAGAGTTGTGCATTGCTTTATCAAAATTATGTTTTAAGCGCAGGGTTAATGACCAGTGCATTATTGAAAAGATTTAGTTATCTTTCCGACCATAAACTCTGAGGATGCACAGGCAACGAGGCAAAAGCTAATCCTATGGAGTGAAACACCAGTCCTCTTGTTCGTAACTGGTTGCTCTCAATTTGCCTTGTTTCTGCTTGTGAACAATCATGAATCAGAATTTATGCTCACTGGCAGTGTGAAGTAATAGGCTGATGCACAGCTTTAGGTCAGCTGAAAGCTTGGTTTTCCCAGAAGATTAGCAACATAAGCTTGTGAACATTATTAATTGGTAACTCTCTTACTGGGAAAACATACAGCTGAGTTTATAGGGTTTAATTTCACTAAAAGGGGTAGAATTAGAGCCCAGGTGTCCCAAATGTCCCAATGACCCAAAGGAAGAGAGGTCCTTGGCAATGCCAGGCTGCAGTGAGTGTCAGACTGTGGTGGCTAGAGGTCCTCCATATAAGCAGATGCCCTGGTGTCAGGTGCCTCCCACATTTCCCCCTTCTTTGCTTATTTACTTCTGCTCACCCCCTGACATTCTGTCTTGGCCCTCCCAGATGCCAAAAGAATAATCAACCTCTGTAGTTTACACCATTTGCCTTTACCACAGGCCAATTCAGTTTTTCCAAGTAAAAAGCAGGGCAGTACCATTACTCATGCTTTTGAGATAAAGACAAAAGCCAGGAAAGAGAGTGGAGGAAAAACATAAAATTAAAAGAAAGATGACCAATAATATACACATCATGTAGCACTATTGCAGGATAGAAAAGACTTGCTGTATAAAAAGGCTTGACTATAACTTGTGAGGATGTTGAGATAGAAAACCAGAGTGGATGGTTCTTCTAGAGAACAGCCTAACTCATTCTCACCCTCTGACTCTCCTGGAAAAAAGAGGAGGATTGCTGGGCAGGTTGGGAAATGCATTTTTCCTGTGCAGAAGTAAGACAGCTGAACTTTGTCTCCCCTCCATGTGGTTTTTGAACTTAGTTCCTAGTTGTGGCTGGGGTTAGCACAGGTGAGCCCTGGAGAAAGGATAATACGAGCCACCAAATCAAGTCCAACAGCTGAACACGTTTGTGCCATGACCCGGATTTCCATCGATGCATGGAATGTCCCCAGCTGAACTAGGAAAATATTCCTCAGATTCATTAGAAAATTAGAGGCAATCAGAGTCTGGAACTCAGCGCTTGAAATGCACTCATACATTGCTCATTCCAAGGGCTGTGAAGCAAAGTGCAGTGGAATATATCAGAAGTTAACTTGATAGGTATACTTTAACATGGCAAACTGCAACAGGAAATTTTGACTATGATTTTGACCAAGATTCCTGTTACAGAACTCATGTTCTTGTGACTGGACCAGGTTCACACAAGAAGGACACATTTGTTTTCTATGTCATCTCATGTGGCAAGGTAGCCAGATTTCAAGAATTGTAGCTGCTTTTCTTTTTCACAGTTAAATGTTATGACCATAAGTGCTGAGCCACAGGATAAAAGTAGCATAGGAGAAAGTGGCAAAGACAAATCACAGTAACAGGAAAATTGCAGTGACAAGTTGACAGAAAGCTCATCTGATCTGATCTGAGGGGTGTATGCCCAAGCAATATCCTCGGCTGTTCCTCTTGGTTGTCGTAATCCTGGGCCTGCACATCAGTAACAGAAAACCATTAAAACCAACATAGTATAAAAGATTCAGAGCAGTGAAAAATTTATAGAGGTAGACAGGGAAAAGCTGTTGTAGAGGCAAAATGAGGAAGAGGACCCAATGTGCCTGAATGGGCCTGGAGCTGCCAAACTTGAACAGCTGATTGCCCCAAAGAGCCTGCAGAGTCTGGTCAAAGCAGCAGCAGGAGAGACAGCCAGACAACCTTACATGGCTTGCCTGCACTTTTATGGGCTTTTTTTAACCATTGAAATGCTGATAGTTCTATGTGGGTTTTTTATGACAATGTGTTTTGTGACACTGTTGTGCTTTGACCTGCTGCTGATGGCAAAGCTTCAATTCTATAGGTCTGTATAGTGAAGCAAACTGGCCAAAGGTCAGGGCTGGTGACATGGAAGCAGTGCCAATTGTTTGTGGTATAAACATTACCCATCGTCCCATCCTGATGTAAAAACTATTCAGCTACTGCAAATGTGAAACTTCCCTTTCTTTTAGAGGTGTGATTTTTTTCTTGTGTGACCAGAGGAGTCAGACAATCACTGAGCTCTCCAAGAGCCAGAGACTCAGCCACATCCCTGTGAGAACAGTTTTCTACCTGTTATTATTTAACATGTTGTCACCAGTATGTTCCACACTGTGGAGGCAAAAAAGAAGCAGGAAGATATACTAAGCCTGTCTGTTATGAAGACTGTGTTTAAAAGAACAAAGAGTATTTCATGCTGCCTAGAGTTAGATGCCTAGGGTGGGATTTATCTTTTCTAGCTTTATATGTCTGTCAAGTCAGTCATTTGTATCTGAGCTAGGTAACTTCAGCTGCTTGCATAGTCAGTTGAGGAGAACAGGAACTTCCAGTGCGCAAACCACTCTGTCTTATTTTAGAAACCCATAGCAATCAAAAGGAGGACCAAACATCTACAGGTTTCTCACTATGCACTGTCTACAAGCTGGTCCCAGAAACAGGATATCCACAGGCAACCAGGGCATGTCTTTAGGAGTCCAGTTCATGCAACACAAGATGATACACAATGTAGCACGCAGCCTGTGGGGGTGACTGAGAGACCCATGTCAAAAGTACACCTCTGTTGTTGGCAAAGATGCAAATATACACACAGAATCTCATCTTTATAGAAGGCAAGGCTTTGGCTAAACATCAAGTACAGAGTGTACCAGGCAGGATATTCTTGCTTGGTTCTTATGTACCACTGCCAAGTGTTGGTGATCTACTTGCTTAGCACTTCATTGGGGAAACATTTATCACTTATTTATTAAGCAGTAGACAAGAATGGTCTTTGAGAAAGATTTCTAACTTCACATTCAATAAACTCTTTTTCTCTGGACAGCCTGATTTGACATCCAGGAACTTTTTGTTTCACGTTTTAGTCAGCATTATTGCTGCTATAAAATATTATTGCTATTTATGCTTTGCTTACAGTAGGTGTAGCCAGGACAGGAGAATGGGAAGTGCAATACACAGATTCATTCCTGATTTATTTTGATTTATTTTCTTCCATAACTAACTAATTTTCACAGTGCTCCAAATGTACTAGATGTTGTATAACTGCAAAGATCACTGTCTGTCTTTGCTGATCTTACAGCTGCACAGAGTACAATACAACAGACAGGACACAAGGCAGAGCAGCATCAAATGTGGTGGTGGAAATGTGAATAATTGCATAGAATCATAGAATCTCTTAGGTTGGAAAAGACCTTTAAGATCATCAAGTCATCTCTGGAAGAGATTTTTCACACATACAGTTTTTCCATACACTCATTTTTTTCCACATATTCAGTTTTCCAAGTTGTTTTATATCCCCTACAAACACACCTTAATGGGTTGTTGCTCTATGACTCTTTTTCTTGTTACTGTGCATGACTGGTCAGGCTCAAGCTGATGAAATCCTCAGTACTGAGAGGAAAGGTAATTAGCATGGGCCTCAGGTCAATAAAAGCTCTTCTAGAAATGTCTCCTCTTTCACAGAAGTTAATGCCAGGCTAATTTTCAGTAGTTCTGCAATCTCTATTGCTCTGCTTAGCCCAAAATTCCCCTGTGACAATGCAGGCAGACACTTTGCAGTAGAGTACACTGTCTGTGTCAGCAAATGAGGCTCCTACACAGGCAAGAACAGAGTATGAATCAAATGAAGCAAGACTCAGAACAGTTTTCTGGATTTAACATTTGAAAATGGTGATTAATCTCAGTGAAACTGAGAGGGAGACTTGAAGCATGTTGATTTGAAGCTGCATGTTGATATCTCATGCTGAAAACTGCCAGCAGGACATTTACATGGTGCACAGTGTCTCCAAGCTGAGAGTGCAGAATCACTTAGTGTCACATGCTCCATGCTAGAACAGTTGGGAACCCCTTGGGAAGTCTTTTGTTCTAACATTATTTAAGATATGGGTTCAATAATGCCCTTAATGAGAATACCTAAAATGTACAAAGGGTCAATCACTCTATAAAGGAACAGGAAATAGTAACAAAATACATAGGGAGTGGCTAGTGTTAGAGAGTCCAAGGAAATGTGTTGCCTTAAGTTAATGATGATATCTTTTGTGACTAATGCATTATTGTTCATAGAAGAGCACAAGTTATACACTTGCCCACACTGCTTAATGAGGTACTGGACTGAACACTTCAGTATCTTAAAGAAAACTGTAATTTTTCTCCTGAAGGGAAAACTCATCTCTGAACTCCTGTAATGTCTGAGAAAACAGTAAGATATGAAATGGCGTATCATAGAGAAGAAAGTCTTCAATTTCAGCAGCAAATACATTTTGTCACTGCAGGACAGTAGAGCTTGCACTGTGTGACTTTGAATTTGCAACTGTGCTCTTGCACTGAAAATTGCTTGAAGGCATTTCCAATCAAATTCAGACAGGTACAAAGACAAGAATAACAGTTCCAGTGCAAAGAAATTCAAGTGTAACATGGGAATGGGATGGGGTGTGGAATAAAAACACTTTAAAGAAGTATCTGAACAATAAAAGGAAAGAGGTTGAGTGTATGAGAAAGAGTAGGTAGCACCCACAATGAGGAAATGTGTAATAAAACACCCAGAAGGACAAAGATCCCAAGAAAGCAGTCTGCCTGAAGCTGCAAGAAGACAAGAGGCAAAGCATCTAGAAATGTAGCTGGTAATGAAAAACATTTAGGTCTGTTTTGGAGGTAAAAAGTAGCAGAATTTTTTACATTCGAGTATTGGACAACTGTAGTAAATGTTGACATGACAACCAGAAACATAAGACTGGACATTAAGCAGAAGGTCAGAAGTGAAGCAAGAGATTTGTGAGTCACCATTCAGGTAGCACGTGTAAGTAGTGGAGCACATGAGGTCATGAAGAAGTACACATAGCAGCACATGGTAAATTCTCATCCTCCATGACCTTTCAATTGGATTTATTTCAGTTCAAAACTAGGGATTCCAAAAGGTCCTGGTTATCTTCTATCTAACTTTAGCACCCCACTTCCAAGATCCTCTTCTTTCACTTTTACACTATAGCTATGACAGCACAGCCAGCTCTTATACTCCAGAAAGTGCCTCAAACTACCTTATGTTTACACACAGAAGTATCAGGTGTAACATCTGGAGCACCTTCCCCTCCCAGAAAGTAAGATATTGAGGTCAAAGTTCTGGCATTTCAATGGTGCTGTGTGGACACAGCAGGTATCTAGGACTGGTGTTATAAGCAGGAACATCTCCTAGTCACGCTTCACTACCATGAAAGAAGGACAGGTAAGTAGTAGCCAGCTTTCTGCTTCTCACATGCAGGAAATTCACAGAACAGCACAGTTTCACAGCAATTAAATCCATGATTTGCAGCAATGCTCAGACTGACTTCCTGTGTCTTGTCACAACGTTGAAAGTCAAACTGGCAAATTCCTTTACTAAAGTCATCAGGATTTATGAATTTTTAAAAAAATAAGTTACATATAGAAGACACTTAATTTTGCGTGTCTTTGGTGCAAACTCCTCTTCTGCTATTTCTTTCTCTCTGTTCATCTATGTAGACTGCAAAACTGGCATTATTATTTTCTCTGTGCTTGGTAAAGCTAAGAATGTTGGTGCTGCAGTGCAGACTTCCAGCTAAAGGGTCTTGGAAACCTAAGTGTATCTCATCCACATTAGTTTACAGAGACACACATTAGACAGTCCCTTATTGAAAAGAGGAAAAGAAAGTTCTCTTAGTCCCTCTCTTTCTTGGAATGGCTTTCATATGTATACACAACCTGAAAGAAAAATTCTACATGAGCAAGTTTATGGAAGAAGGTCATGACATTTCCACCGAAAGCACATGATCTTGTTCCTGTTGAGATTACTAGTTAAATTCCCATCAGTTTCACTCAGAGTTAAAGAGGAATGTGGGCAAAATCCAGAATGGGTCCCTAGGCTGCCTAATAAATTTTACACAGTTGTTGCTGTTTATAGGAATGTTGTTTTTTAGACAGATGATAGAGATACAGAAAGTGAAGGAGCTAGAGGAGAAACAGAGAGAACTGTTTTGTCTGGACCAAAGGAATGCTGTTACAACATGTTCTTTAAATAATAAAATGACATCGTGAGTTGAAATTATATGAAAACGTTTTTCTTTCTCAATGTCACTTTGAAACAACCTTTTTTATTGCATCTTTCTTCCCATGAAATGGATCATTTTCATCAGAATTCTAACATTCTTGTGTAAAAATGCTGCACTCCCATACTGCATTTTAAGCAAGCACACTTTTTCACAGAATTGACAAGCTTTGTTTGTTTACTATTTGGAATTTCCAAGTATATGTCAGGTATACCATCAAATGACTGAAAGCTGATCCTGCTCTGCTGAGTATAAAGAGCAAATTTAAAGTCAATGCTGCAATTCCCAAACTGGTCATAAGGGTTTTGTGGAGAGGATGAGGGTAACCTCCTCTGGCTTCCGGACCTACTTGGCAGCCTCTGGAATGCAATGAAGATGACAGGGTTGTACAAGGATCAGGATTTTCATCCTTGTGTCTGGATAGGTTTATTTGTGAAAAAGCACAGATACAGGACGAGCATCAGTGAGAAGGACAATTTTACCCACGCAGGATAATCATGACACAAGCATAGCAATGCAGGTGCCCAGAGCTGAAGGTACCAAGGAGACAACTCAGCTATGACTCATGTCCAACAGCAGACCCCTCTGGAGCAGCAGCAGAAGGACAAGTGCATGGCCAAAGGTGACCTCAGACACCTTTGCATAAGCATTTGAATTGCTCTGGCGGCGTTTTGGCTTCCCCACTTCCTGCCTCCTGATGCTGCTCCAGTGACTGCTCAGCCCTTGGGAGCAGCACTGGAGTGTGAAGACACAGGCTGCTGGAGCATGAACCCACAGGCTGCTTTTCTGGGATATCACCTTATTCTGGAGAAAAACAGCTTCCCAGTAACTGTGGGCTGGAGAGGCATTGAACTGCCAGCCATGTTCAAGTGCAGGTTACGTCTGGCTGTTGCCAGAGGAGTAATTAGGACAAAGCCAAGCAAGCAGCAGCTCTTTTTACTCATGCTTTATTCTTTCATCTCTTGACTTTGGCTGTTAATCGAAGTGTTAGCATGGCTGTGGTCACATCAAACCCAACATCAGATTTGCCACTGGCTCTACTATGAACCTTCTGGTGTCCAAAGGAAGCCTAAGTGCTAAATGGAGAAAATTCTAAGAGGACATAGTCCTAACAAGAAAGAATACAAAACAAAATCTCATTATTTTTCAGGCTGAATATATATATATACACGCTGGATTTTTAGGTATTTTTAACTCCTGATCTGTTCTACCTGAAATTGAGTTTCTCCAGCTGGATCCTGTGAGCTCCTGTGCCTCCCACTCACATCAGCTAGGCCCACCATGGAAACCTGAAAATGACCTACAACATTTGGAGGCTCTAATACAATTACTGGCAGTACAGAAAGATCCACAGACTTGCCTAGCTTGACTATTAAATTATATTACATGCAGATTACAAAGGGAGAAAGCCAGAGCAGGACACCTCACAATAGACCATGTCGTCCAAGGATCTGTCCAACCTGGCCTTGAACACCACCAGGGTTGGAGCGTTTACCACTTCTTTGGGCAACCCATTCCAGTGCCTCACCACCCTCACTGTAAAGAACTTCTTCCTTAGATCTAATCTAAACTTCCCCTGTTTAAGTTTGAAGCCATTACCCCTTGTCCTATCACTACAGTCCCTAACGAAGAGTCCCTCCCCAACACCCTTATAAGCCCCCTTCAGATATTGGAAGGCTGCTATGAAGTCACCACGCGACCTTCTCTTCTCCAGGCTGAACAGCCTCAACTTTCTCAGCCTGTCTCCATACGGGAGGTGCTCCAGCCCTCTTATCATCCTCGTGGCCCTCCTCTGGACTTGCTCCAACAGCTCTATGTCCTTTTTATGTTGAGGACACCAGAACTGCACACAATACTCCAAGTGAGGTCTCACAAGAGCAGAGTAGAGGGGCAGGATCACCTCCTTTGACCTGCTGGTTATGCTTCTTTTGATGCAGCCCAGGATACAGTTGGCTTCCTGGGCTGCAAGCGCACACTGCCTGCTCATGTTCAGTTGCAATCCAGGAAATGAGGCAATCACATTGGAAAATTCAACATCATCTTGTTAAGAACTTGTTTTCAATCCAGTTCCTAGAGTGCTTTAGGACCCAGACAAATAGAGGCTCTTCAGCTGTTAACCACTGGGTTGTACACTGTGATGATTTCACTAGCTATTTCAATTTGTTTTAACTCAGCCACAGGGAGAAAAACTGACAGCATAATCAACTTCAGGAAGCTAGTTATTTGGATGAAAACATGAAGCATGAAGTAGCATGAAAACACGAGTCCATTTTAAACTGATAAACAAAAAATACTTATGGTTTGAATCTCTTCATCAATGTGCTTTTGCTATAATTTTCCGCGTGGTATGGCATAAATAACCTATAAGGCTGTCAAACAGTAAGCTGGTTTTGTTTAGGTAGCCTGATTGCTTCCTGTGTCTGTGACTACCTCCTTCTGATCGATGGTTGGAACTCTTGAGGAAGTTTGAGGTCAAACACGTGGGATGACTTCAGTTTGCTGATTAAGCAAGTTATCATTGAGGATGATATTCCAGCCTGAGGTGCTTCCTCATGCATGGCACTTAACCATATGTGTAATGTTAAGAGACCTGCCGTAGCTTATAAGCACAAAATGACCAAATCAGGAAGCTGTGTCACACCTCCATTTTCCATAATTTGCTCCTAGAGTTTCCGTGGTTTGTGACACCACCACAGATGAAGGTATTAAAATGCAAGCTTCCTTTAATTATGCAAAACAAAACCAGCACTGCACTGCTTCCAGAAGGATTTGATATCTAGTAATTGTGGGCAGTTCAAAAGGTCAAGGCGTTCATGCTAGCTGTATTTATACTGAGATAGGTATTTGGGCCTTCCACACATTTCTGCTTTCCATTCAGCTCCCCATCTTTCATCCCCCTCCTTCCTGGGTCCTCTTAGCAATCACCTACTACTTGGGTGATACTTAAAGCACTAAAAAGATTTTCATGGATCTGTTACATCAGTGAAAATGGATTCAGAATACATGATCTAACATTAAACCAGTGACTGTTGGCAAGGTCTTTTCTTTACTCATACACCTTTTAACTACTTTTATTGTCTTCTTATATTTTAAATCAAAGTCTTTCTGCTGACTGGCATGCATTTCCAAGTTGGCTGCTAGAGACACTTGGTTCAGGCAACTGTGCCTTATCTGTTTTTTCCCTACCTCAGCTGGGGGGAAAAATCCCATCCATACCAAATATTTAGACAATGTCATTAGCTGCCTATCTTTTTATTTGTATTGAGTATCCTTTGTTTGGGACTCAGAAGAGCTGTATGATTCAGGAACAGGAAGAGCAGAGACAGATAGACTGGGACTGTACAGGGAACTGAGGAAACTAAAGAAGAACAATGTGTCCTGTGTTGTGTCCTGGTTTGGCTTCAGGGTAGTAAGTATTCTCTGAGGCTTGGACAGGAACTGCATGTATGTCAGCCAAGAGAGTTAGGAATATCTGGGCAACACCTGTGGGTCGATTTGCTTTCTTAATATGCTGATTTCCAGCCATCCAGCTCTACAAGAGCTGCAGACCCGGTTACAGTGATCACAGTCACAGACGGACTTTTTGGTGTTGTAGGATCAATGCTTTGCTTTCAATTAGAAGAACACTTGATATTCTATTAAATGCATATTGGTATTTTGAAAGCAATATATATTTTCTGAATATTTAGATCACGGTTTACATTTCCACAAACTTAACTTTATGTTGCTCCACTGGTATAAAAGGGTCTTCAGAAGATCATAAAGTGTATTATCTGGCACAAATCAATCATCTGCAGAGCTGTATGAGAGGGGCACATCTGACTCTAAACGCAATTAAAACTGAGGGTTTTTTCTTAACAAATTTTAAAAGTGCATTGCAAGAAACTTCCTGAACTTCTGAGGAAAGTTTAAAAAAACGTAATGATGGCTACTTCACTAGTAACCAGGTAATTGCTGGAGAGGTACTTTCAAGGGGACAGAGCACACACTGTACAGGGTCAAGCTGGTAATGGCCTCCAGCTATTAGTTAATGAAGCAATCCATCAGGACCTGGCACTTGATCTTTGAGTGATGTTTATTATGGTAATAACCATTGAAGTCAACTTGAATACCTGTGACAATGGCATTGTGGAATTCCAGCCTTATTTCCATATCAAATCACTTTCAGTGACAGGTGAAAGGGTGAGGCTCCTGCTTGCCAGGCACACAAAGTCACAATGGGCAATTGAGGTTAAGTTGATGTTTTCTCTTTAATATGTCACCTGTGATCAAGATACTGAAAGCCAGATTCAGCCTTCAGATAAAATATGTAAATTTGTCATCTTAAAACTTTGCCATTGTTCCTGGGAATGCAGCTCAGATTGTATCTTTAGTCACTGCTTGGGCAATCTTCACAGCAGCTTGCACAAGGATAAAGAGACTTTAGCTAGGAGTTCTTTCAGCTAGTTATGCATCAGATGAAGTGAGGGACATCTACATCTGCAGCCAACCTGGCTAGGCTAATGTAGCTCTTTTCCATCTCTTTTTATTATTTCCATTAGTAGCACCACAATCAACACTAACTACCATTCCCCCCCGCGTTTTCCTGGCTGGAGCAACTTCTCAGCAATATATTCACAAAATGAAGATGTTGAGAAATTTTGTGACTGAAAGAGTAATGGTGAATTCACAGCCTTCAGAAATAGGCACCAAGAGTTTCCATAGGCTGATAGAAATAACATTTCTGAATGGAGAATCTATATAAATAATTGATACAAGGGTTGGTTGACACCTATCATTTAAAATCAACTTCTGCTAGTGCAAAATACCCTATGTCATATAAATTCACCCATGAGCTCTCACGAGGGAAAACGTTATGAGTAGTCTGATGGATCACACAGGCTAAACTTGTTACTTTGAGGGGCTGGAGATGTGCTTGAACACAATAAATCTTGGGTAAGACCTGTCTACAGTTTATCTTTTGAGAATAATTCAAAGGTTTGACCAGGAGCACCAAACCACCAGGACAGCCCATTGAGTTTGGATAACTTTTATGAGAACACTGAGTTTGGAAGAAGGTCTAGGATGAGATCCCATCTGCCAAACCTCAGATTTACAAGACTAACACATAGCTAGATACCACACAGTCCCTCTTACTTTGTAGGTGCCTTTTTTCATTAATTGCTTACTTTGCCTGATACCTCCCTTGTAAGGACTCTTCAGTTTCTTACACATGCTCTGAGGCCTGATCTGGGAGATGGCTTGTGAATTGTGTCCAAAGCCTCCCTCTCCCTGTCCTCCAAACTTAGTCATGGTATCTGTTTCATCCACTTGCTTTCTTCCTAAGAAAATGTGAGACCTTAGGCTTTACAATTTAAACTCCCTTTCCTATGTCCCAAGGAGGTGCCCTAGCTGCAAGATTTCATATGGTTCGGAAGATTACATCTCCCCACCTTCCTTCTGAAGCTAGGGCATGGAAGAGCTAGGATTGCAGTATGCCAGGGCCAGAGGTACAGCCCATGTTCCTGCCTAATGGGTATGTCCACCTGGCAGACAATACAGGTCTGGATTATAGATCCAGCTCCCTCAGTCCCTCATATGTTGGATCCTTCATGGCTGAGGAAAACCACCAATGCTAGGAAATCCTCAATACCACTACTCCTTTAAATCACTGAGAATAAACCCTGCACACTAAGGATTTGCCTGCAGTCTCCTTTCTTTGCTTCCTTTTGTTGTGAGTTTTGGGCCAATCCAGATTCCACTAAATCAATGGGAATCTTTCCATCAGCTTGGATAGAAATTAGATCAGGCAACATCTGACTGGAAAAAGTGAATCACGCTTCTAATAATACAGATATTATGAATAGCTTGGCTTTATGTAGTGCTTTTTAACACAAAACATTGTGTAGTTTTAACCTCTGTGTGCATGATTTGCTTTTACCAACCACCAAAAAACAACCACATGTGGGGAGAAATGTGACTGTGATGAAAGAGTTCACAGCAGAGTTTTATTATGCTAGCACATGTCTCCAGTTCATGAAGCTCCAGGCAGCGGATTATATACTAACAGCACAGCGAAGGTATGTGGTGCAAAGTCAGGTGGAAAGCATGATCTGTGTTATTTTTGAGATCTGAATTAGTTGCCCATGCTGTCATTTTGACTAGAAAAGGTCATTAAGAATTCTTTGGTTTGGTTTTAGTTTGGGTTTGGTTTTTTTTTCTTCTTGTCTCTCCTACTTGAACTTTCATTTCTGAGCAAGTTCAGTCTCAACTGCCTTGTTAGTCTAATATTTCTCATATCATTCCCTTCTGCCTTTGTAAAGGAATAGTAAGTGAAAAAGTTGATCAGTCTGTGTGCAAAACTATTACATAGTGACACATTTTTCAATAGGCTGTATTTGAAAATTTCTTTATATATTGCAGTCAGAGGATGAAGAAATCTTTACAGATTTGAAATTTTGAAACACATTCTGAATCATTGGCAGATGGACTAAAAATCCAAAAAGTAACATATTTGCTCTGAAGAGACTATGTCTGTGTCCTGGGATATTCTAATACTGGAACTTAAAGGAAAAAATACCTGTTCTTTCCTCCCTCTTTCAGGCAGCTATGTTCCAGCACAGTAACACTAAACTTTCAGAACATATGCACCTGTCAACACATGCATGCTTGCTTGCTTCATTCCATTAATTTTAACAATTACTTATGTCATTCCTAGAGATGCTATGTTATGATGAAAAGCTGCTGATTCAAACTTACCCTGATATGAACACAGAGAAAATAAAGAATTGTTTCCAAAAAGCTAAAGCCGGATAGATAAAAACATTGAGTGATTGTATCTGTTCAGGTCATCCACGTGTTTAGACAGCTGAGTTGAAATGCATGGGGTCTGTGTTATGAAGAGGTTGCAGCTGCAGGGTACCTATAAAGGGCACTGAGAGGGTGGAAAGAATTTCTAGCAGGGATTTTCACTTCCAGAATAAAAGCAGTGGGATTTAATTTCAGAGAAAATATTACAGAAGCCTACTCTTCCCTAAACACATGTAATGCAAGTGAAATTCTCAAGCACTGGATAAAAACAAAGGCATCGGCAAAGTTAAAACATTGAGAGATAGGAGAGTTTTGTCAGTGGTAGATTAGTTTGCTGGAGGCTTCTTGCCATAGCGTCCCAATGCCGCCTCTAATGGACCGAAACTTACTTCAATAGGACAATCAATTAATGTTATTAATGATATTATTATGAATCTGACATTAAGGATGAAAACCAAGCAGCTAGGATGTGAATCAGTTGCAGAAAAATGACCTGAGAAACGTCTGTCCTTAGGCAGTAATGAAGGACAGAGGAATGGCATTTTCCATCAGACCTGAGGTGAAAGCTTTGTGAAAGGTGAGGCAGGACACCATTTTCATTGCTTTCCATCTTTTTCAGGGTATGGACTTCTTAAATCTCCCTTGTTAGATCTTGCATGCACGCTGATTTTTGTTCTGGGTAAACTTGCTTTCAGTAATGAATACGAACTCATCCAAGTTTCCAGCTCCAAGTGAACATGACTTGGTCTTGTCTAATTTTGCAGTGCATCTGCCAGACGAAGCCTGTGTCAAGGTTTCCTTGACCTCAGGGATAGTAAGCTTGAGCTCTTCACAAATATAATTAAAATATTTGTAACAACAGAAGCAGAGCTACATGTCACAGCAGCCACTTCAACAGTCTGCTCTTTTGCCCGCTTGCTGCCTCAGTTTTCCATCTGCTAGCTGTTAGCTTTCCTAAACCAGGCAGCAGCCTAGACTTGTGGCTGCCATAGGAGTTCATGCTACTAATAAGTTTTACATGTATCCAGATAAACTCCAGTTTATTCTCCTTCTTCAAAGTGTTCAGTTTTTGCTCTCTGACCTCCAGCTTCCTCTTCCCACGTACCCAGACCCAACAAAACGCTCTCTTTTTTAACAGGTTGTCCATCCACTCTCAGAATTAAGCTTCCTTTTGCCCCTTTTCTTTAGCCTGTGGCAGTGCCCTAACAAATCATGATGTTTCTTTCATAAACTCTTCTGTAGCTCTCAATCCAATCAATTATTTTCTTCTTCCCGTGGTCTAAGCTATACTCCCTGCTTTTTCTGAGGGATTTCCCAATCTGCATCAAAACACTCATAGCAAAATTTGTCTTTACTTTCTTCACTACAAACCTAAGTTTAGTCTTACATTTCCTAATAAGCCTAGTGTTAACAAAGTTCTTCCTGCCAGTAGACTTCGTATTTATTCCCTTTTCAGGACTGCTAGGCTAGACCTAGCCAAGTGCCAATCCTAGACTCTCTTAAAAGACCAGATCACTTGGTTATGCTGGGAAAATGGAATGGATAAAACCAGGCTGAAACAACCATCATTAGTAGTTTTTATTTTAAGGTCAGAAATGCACATCAGACGAACATCATCTTCCTCAGTTTTGGCATAAGGTTCATATTATATGTTAATATTAATATTTGAAGGAGATCTGCATAATTTAAGTGCAATTAGCATATAAGTGATTCCTGCTATAACAGTGGAAAAAAATCACTGTATTTCTAGGAAAAGTTACAACTTTTCTTGCTCTCTTTTAATTAATGCAACTAAATATAAGTTGCCACAGGAACCTAAAGCTTTCCATCATTAACATGAACTTTATTTGGCCATTTTCTGTGCTTTTAAGAACTACATTGAGGAAAAAAGCAAGGAAAAATTGTCACGTGTTGAATGTTCTGTTTTAAATTCATTCTGCTGGGAAAAGCACAAAACCCCCTATTATTTCTTCTAAGGGATCTTATATGATATAACAAATAGTTTGTACATCAAAATCATGTGTCTACTTTTGTGTACGTAGCAGTGAAGGACTGTTCAGGATGGCAAATTCCAGCAAAGCCAAACTGCTGACAGTGAGAGGCACAAAGCTTTTCTTTGCGGTGTAGTCCACCACCCTGGCTGCCAGCCAACTGATGAAAGATCCAAGGTGGGATCAAAGGTGAAGTCCTACCCTTCAGCACTGGAAAAAACATAACATTAACCTCTCATCACACGTTGCTTCATACTCTGTCACCATTACAACTGGACCACTTCAGACAGCAGCAACATTGTCTATGCACGTTAGCTTTTTGCTTGTAGCCAGAGACCAGGACTGGGCTTTTTAAGTCCAATGTTGCAGTTTTGCTGGCAGCTACAGCAGCCTCTTAATCCATTGCCTTTCCTACTGGTGTTCAGGACACATTCCACATGTTCTGTCCTTTCCCTTTAAGTCTATTTAAAAAAAATAATGCTTGGGAAATTGGACCTTTAGGATTAGACACAGAGCAAGGGTCACCAGCAGTGAACTCTGCAAATGAAAGCAGTAGCTGACATTGACATTGCTATGGTCACCTGTTGGGCCTTTTCTGCTGGTACTTACACAGCTATAGGTCATTCAGCATCTGTCTGACTATAACCAGAATTGGACTAAAAGACATGCAAATGCTACACTGAAGCACAAAGGCAACATTATAATCTGCTGAAGAATATGAATAAAAGCTTGCATTCTTTAACTAATTTATCTTTTCTCCTCTCCTCTTTTCCTTCATATTTGACGACAGTGATTTCTGGTCTGCTTGGGAATGCAAAATACATACAGCCTGGCTAGCAGGAAGGCGGTGGGTTTGAATGATGTCTCAGAAGGTCCATGAGGTCTATAAGGTGAGAGGAGACAGAGTCATTGGGGTGCATAGAAAGTCATGATTTACACTTTAAAAGGGATCTGTAGTTTGAATAACAAACAATTGTTTCTTCTGCTCTGTTAGACTGTAAATAGCAGCTCAAACAAAATAAGTGGAGAAATGTAAATCTGGGTTGTTTAAAATCAGCCTAGATTGCATAAAATCTGCATTGCGTGAAGGAAGTGCATAAGGAACAATCTTGCATTGTTACAGGATGGGACTAAATGATCAAACCATCCCCAGCTTCTGTGAGTCTATGTCTTCATGAATTTTTAGCTTGTACAATTAGAATAATTGTTTTGTCAGTTAGTCACTAGAAAATCCCTTTTTCTGGAGAGATTTTTCTTGGCTAACAGCTCCAGGCAAGATCCACTCCTAATGTGACAGAATTATTCCAAAGTTGAAGAGAGTGAGTGTGTTTTATTTTGCCATATATAGTTGTCTGTATAATAGTCTGTGCTTCGTAAATGAAGCCACTCTGGTAAATATCATTACCTTAAAACATCAGCAAGAAATGGAAACAAAAGATAGAAACCAGTAGAAGTAGGTCAAATATAGATCACACAGGCTCCTGTGTTATTCCTAGCTTTGTAGTGCTGTACAGAGGAATTCTGCATAAGACAGTACAGCTTACTGTGAGTAATAAAATCCAACTTCTTGAACCACATCACATTTTCTGCTGAATTTGAGGCATTTTTTTTGACATACTGTCTGAAAGATGGCAGAAAAAACAACAAAAAAGTGCTTCTCTGAGTTGCATTTTAGAAAATGGCAAAAGTAAAAAGTTCTTGTATTAGTTTTTTTAAGTACAACTGTTTATAACAATAGCTTTAGCCAGTGATCGTGCACCATCTGATATATGATATCTGCTACCTGATATAGAGGGTATCGCTAACTTTTTTTTATGACTGAGGCAAAGTTGAGCAGCTTGCAATATATTGTTCTTGAAGGCTAATGTCCCACTGCCTCCTACATATGAGATATTAGTATGTAAGATACAGCATTTACTCTAGATTCTGTGAATTGTTTCTCTTGAAACAATGGGAAAGGTAATCTTTCTTCACTAGTTTCAACCAATATAAAAATACATTAGTTGGGACTGAATTCTGCAGAGACATATTCAGGTTTTTCCATCTTGTACTGGGAAGAGTAATCAGCCACTCAGTTACACCAAGGTCTGCATTTTCTAAAGCCCATGAAAAGTGTCTGGTGGTCGAGGCCAGCCTTAAGGGAATGGGAGCATCAGTGTGAGCAGAGAAGAGAAGGCTATAGCAGAGGGGATGCCCACTATATCTTTGTCTGAAAAGGGATTTAATACAGCAGATAATATAAAATAGGGAAAAGGTTGGATACAAGTATGTAAAAACAGATTATTGTATCTGATTAACTGTGTGAAAACATAATGTATATAACAAGAAACATTTATCCCAACATTCTCTGAAGGCGCAGAGTTGAGATGAGCTACATATCACAGAGGCTGTGGGGATTTTCTGGGGAGACCCTTCAGTGTAACATGGCAGAGAATGGTGGACATCTCCCTTGTCTGAGTGTGGTTGCAAGGCCGTGACAACAATTGAAGTGAAAAGCACAAATGACTAGTTGAAACAACTGATGACCTAAGGCTAAGAGCTCAGCCAGCCAGCTGCAGTGTGGAAATGTCCCTTGCCAAGGCCTGTAAAGTTATCATAGTATGTCCTTTTTTTAGAGTTAGCAGTATATTTTTGCTTTTCTGTAGTTACGTATCCTGGAAGTTTCTAAAAAATACATGTCTAGTACCTCAGTTGATCAGAACTATATTTTAACACTCTACAGTCTAAGCTGAGCAACTTAGGTTGGTTTGTTTTTAAGAAAAAGAAATTAGAAGCTCAGCCTTGACTCTATAATGCCAGTGTCAAACATCCTGCTTGTTTTGATGGAGCCAGATCGTCATGTAGGTATCCTGAATATTTCTTATTTATTTATGTCCTGTGTCAGCTAAACCATCAGTTGTTTGTTGGTGGCTTTAAAATGGATTCAAGTAAGTCTCATTCTGTTAAGTGGGTTGGTCCTTCCTTCTTCCTGTACTGGGTTTGCCCTTGTCATTACAGACATACAATAAGAAGACTTCTCTGCCACAGATGTTTACAATACAGTCTGTAAATAATGGATTTCCGTTGTTTACTAGAAAAAAAAAAGACTTTTTTTAAGTGCGAAGCTACAAGGATTGCAGAGCTGGCGTCAGCCTCCCCACGCACAGAGTCTCTTCATTTCCAGGAAGATGTCCAGGGCATCCTTCCCTCTTGTAAAATGTTTCTGTCAGAAGCATTTTAAAACTGCTCAACAAAGAGAAACGTGCAAAATGAAGCATTTCAGAAGAGGAGGAAACAAGAAAAGAGGGGTGAAAGATGGAACCCTGCAGGAAAAGATTTCAATTTGTTTAGTGATACCAGTTGATAAGGTGATTGAGGACCAGTCTGTAAATGGTGAGTCCCATACAGAGACTTTATCTCCAGAATTAGTAAACTTTTAAACAGTTAAAACTGTACATTTTAAAGTTCTGTTCTAGGATTCTGCTCTTCTAACTTCGTACCAAAGTATCAAAGTGACAATTTATGTCAGAAAATGTTTACAGAATAGCAGGCGTGAAAAGAAAAAGAATGTGTTTATTCATTTTTATTTCTTTCCTGTTTAATTTTGGGAGAGAAATTGATGCTCACCAATAACTAGTCTGGATATGGGAGCTCATGACTGTTCCTTAGGTTATGGTGTGTTTGCGGTGGCTTCCCTTTATCACTGTGCCTAAATGTTTTCAGTATTTTTGACTTAATTAAAATGTCAGTTTGAAACACACTGGTCAGCAGGGAAAAAAGTTGTTACCAGTCCCATACCTGTTTTATGATAGCATTGGTTCCCAGGGGTTATTTTTCCACTTCCAAGAACTAAAGGGATACAGGCATGATGATACCACACACTGCTACCCTCTAATATTGAAGGTCCTGGCTACAAGAGTCGAATTCACAGCCTTGTCTGATCCACTTATTTTCCAAGTGCCACATACAGGGAGTCTAGAAGTGGCGAGGCTGGGCACACAACACCAGAGCCTGTAAGATAGCTAAGAGGCAAAGGCTGAACAGTGGGATTCATCTGAAACCCTGTCGCTCTCACGGACTGAGTTGCTTTCCTGCAGCTGATCCTGAATGGTATGCCAGGGTGAAAGAGAAAACTGTACTTTGAAGCACTTCCAAAACATATGTACCCAAGTCACCCATTCAAGCACAGACAGACTTCTTGGTTTTTTCATATAGGCCATACCTGCTACTGCTCCTGGATGAGGAGATGTCACTCCTGTCTTTGTTAAATGCTTGCAGTTAAAACACTTACCTAGGAGGCAAAGACCCGTGTGCTTTCAGGAACACGGTGTCACCTTCTATACCCTCAGAAGATGGTCCACAGCAGGAAGGGTAAGCTGAGGTGTCTCCTGGTCAAGATTAATCACTGTCAGGCCAAGAGGGAGTTCACAAGGCTAGAAAGTGATAGCAAGCCTAACTATATCTCAGTGAGACCTATTAAAAGAGAGCAGTCCCTACCTTTATGGGTTTTATTTGTTAACTTTTTAATGCAAAATACACAAATACGTTCTAAAAGGCTTTAAGTATCAGACAGATGTAAAGATGTTAACTTTATTCACAATGCCTAAATCTCTTCTTGATTTGTGTTTAGCCTGTTATTAAGTTCATATCGTACCTTGAATGCAAATAGTGAGATGCCCCCTTTCTTGCTTATCTCTGAGCTCTGCCACAACCCTGAGCTAGTGTCAGTTTTTCCTTCTTTTAGATATTGCTGATGTAAGTAGTTGTGGTGATCTGATGTATTCTTCCTATAATATCCCACTTCTTAACACCATAATTGATAGTACCTCCATGGCAAAAAAAGGGCCAAGCATCTTTGCTCTCTTTTTAAAACAATTTGGCAAGCAAGAAGGTACAAACAGCAAGAGTAACCCATCATGAGAGGTCTTGAATGAAACTTTTCATAAATCTGGTACCCCACTGCAGAGGGAGAGGAAGGTCATATATCTGAATTGTTTCCTAATCAGCTTTTAACACTAACTTAGGCAAAATATACCTGTCCAGAAATCTGGCATTTTTGCAAACTTTAACATTCACACAGAAAAGCATGCAGTGCTAATGCCCCAGAATCACTTTCCAAAATCACCTTCTTTAACCATGTCTTATAAATGTCTTCTTCCTCAAAGTTCAAGAGGATGGATGAACATCCTGGGATTTCCAGAAAGACAGCCAGTCTGGATGCCATTGGAGGAAAACTCACACAACATTTCTATTTTCTTCTCTTGCCACTCGGCCACAGACTTTTTTACCCATAAAAAGTATGTCTGAGTCTTTTCACTGCAAGCAACTGCTATGTCTCAAGGAGAGGAAAGCAGTCTCTGGGGTGATAGAGGCCCACAGCATTAAATGCTATATAGTTAGAAGGTCATATTTTAAGCACAAAACAGGAACTAATTAGAAAAGAGTGAAGGCTAATGCTGAATGTTGGCCTAATATGTTTTTTTTTCCTGAAGGAAAAGTCTGAAGTTAAATGTGTTCTGCACTAATTCAAGTGCCTGAATGGTTCCAACATGTACCTTGCCACAGGAGCTCCGGAAGGTTTTTTTAAAATGCTGACATTGCTAACAGTGGGAAAAGGAGAAGCCTGCTAGGTGAGGCTAGGAGATTGGCATGAGTGCCTCAGCTATGGGGCAGTGCTCACACAGCACTTTGAAAACGCCAGTACACAGGCAACTTGGGAGCCTTTCCTTGATAAGTGTTTGGCAACTTAAGGGTCCCTCAGAGGGCCGTTGATCACTGTCATGCACCCAGACGCAGTCCCCAGAAGCTACAAGAAAAGGAACAAGTATCTGAAGGGAAGCTAGAACTGTTGCACTGAGGAGCAGGGTAAGATACTCCATCTGATTATTAGAACCAGCCATAGGTTTTTGGACAGAAGTCAGAAAAATGTCTCTTGTCAGAAAGACGATGCTGCAAAAGTATGTTAAATTCTACTACATTTCAAAACTAGATTTAAATATGCTGTCTCTATTTTCCCAATTATGTTTGATGCACTCAAAATATTTTGAATTCCTCATTTAGATATGTTTTCATGTTTCATTACGAAGTCAATATATCTAAATGCACCACTGAATTAGACATCTTAATATTTTATAGTTTTTATCCAACAGTATAATGTTTCAGCATTACTGAAGGCAAACACTGTTACTGTTTGTTACTGCTAACATTTACTGTTAGCAAATGCTGCAGCATTATAGAAAATAAAACACCTTTTCCTTGATGTGAACTAAGGATTTCAGTGACAGACAAAGTTTGAGTGTGTTGCATTTTCATTCCAGTTTGGAATGAAAACAAATGTCAAATTGCTGTGAATTCTTATGGAACAGAAATGCTATCCCTTACTGGCTCTCTAGACTGTTATTATAGATGGCCCTTAAGCTGGGAATATTTTGAAGGTCAGTGCAAGTGGATCTGAGTATAACAACTAACGATGCCTTTGATTTCACAACAGCAATATAACCAGCTAGCCAACCGACAAGCAGTAAACAGTTGCTTCCTGAAAGGGAAGACAGGATTAGAGAAAAGGGACATGAGATCACTGTCTTGAAGCAGCCTGAGTCAGCAAGTTAGGTGAGAAAGTTTGCTCTGGTCCCAAGAGCTGCATCTGCCTCCAGAAGTGCTGACTGGGTTCATGCTGAGGCTTGCCCACTGGCAGACACCGCACGGCTGGGGGACTGCAACTAGATCTGGCACCCAGGCGGTGTATGTACATTGTAGTCATATTGAACCTAGTGTGTCCTTGCTGACGCAGGCCATTTTTAGGCAACAGCTGTAAGAAACTGATGACTGGGAAGTAGTGAGAGTATGTTGGAACAGCATATCCCTGACAGAATTGTTCCTTTCTCAGTCACCTGCCTGCTGGGCAAGCCAAACAAATAGCACTGGTGTCTAGCAGGTGCTGCTGCTGGCACTGGTACAGCCAGCAATGACAGCCCTGTTAGCCAGTCTGACCTCATGGGGACCTGTCTGACTTGCAAAGAGTCTGGAAGTTGAGTCTTGGTGTAACAGCTGGTGAAAAAAGCAGTGGGTGGTTAAAACAGCAAGGTAGTGTCTTCCTAGGATGTATGTTGGAGTTTTCAGACGTGATGGGAGTTGAGGCCGGATTAACTATGTGTGTCATGTGGCCAGAGCTATCCAAGATATATTTCCTACTGACCACCTTGTGAAGAATTGTCCTAGAGTGCTGTTACTGTCAGTGGAAAGTTAAACATTGCACTGTCACCAGGCACTGCCTGCTGGTGAGGGCAGGGAGCTGGGTGCTCTCTGCTCCCTTGTGAAAGCTCACAGGGATGAGCAAAGGCTTCTTTCCAGCTTCTTATCTGAGCTGGAAATTATCAGAAATTATTTCTATGCCAGCACACATACACTTTGACTCTTTAATCCTGAAACGAACAGTGCTTTGTTTATTATTTTCTATTAGAAAGAGTGGCTCATCTAAGTACACATTAATTTTACCTTCCTCTCTCTTTTCCTAAACATTGAAAAATCCTAATTTTGAAAGAACTTGAAAAAGAGTTTTTTATCTTAAAGATATTGCCTTGTTTGCTCCACAGGCAAACTAAAATAGCTCCTGAACAGAAGCACAGGACACAGTTGCCCCATGTCTGTCAAAATAACCTATCCATTTCTCCTTCCCCTCCAGCTTGTGTCTGCAGTGCAGGTTTAATCAAGTCATCTTCATTCTGCCACTCACAAGCTGCAGTAACACTGTGTTACTGTCGCAGAACCTCCAGTCTGAAACTGGACTACAAAGTGTGAGGAAAAGCTTTTATTAGTTTTGGGGTTGGCATTTTTCCCTCTTTTCTTGGGCTACAAGTGACTCATTTCTCCTTGTTTTCTTAGTGATAAACCACAAGTTGTTAAGGACTTGTGGCCTGGATGCTTGTCCTGACCTTAATGACAACTTTTAGGACCCTTTTTTCCTGTGCCACAGACACAACCTCATTCTCAAGAAGTCCTGGCTGCTGTGGTAGCAGAAGTTTCTTAGGAAAGCCCAAACAGCTCCTCCCCACTGAATGAAGCTGCTCTTGAGTCATTGAAAAGACTTTTTTCTTTCCACAGTAAATATTCAAGGGAAGAATATTTTCCATCCTCGCATCCACAGCATTTCTCTTCTGTGTGTGGCATGGAGTGGGGATCTTACAGTTAGTACATAAAACCATAAAAAAACCAGCCTGCTTTGAGGCCGGGGAACTAGAGATGCAGAAAAGACCACACTGTGTCTCTAAGGCTCTGAAGAAGGGGACACGTCTGCAGCCACCTGGGATTGTCAGTACATTTTGGAATAAATAGAAAGCTCCAGTCTTTGTCTGTGTCAAAAGGACATGAAGGGAACCAGTAACTGTGGTGGAAGGAAGCCACAGGATGAATATGTCCCTTAAGGTCTATGACAACCCTACCTGGGAGGAACTGAGAGGCACAGAGGTGTCAGTAACATCAGGAAAGTGCCATTGCAAGGGCCATTCTGGACTTCCTGCCCTATGCTTTTACCACTGTGTAAGGCTCCCTCCCATTCAGTCCTGCTGTCTTAACTAGTTTCTCTATACAATATTTAAATTCTGGTTTTCAGATGCAAAACCACCTGATGCTGAGCTGCAGACAACTCTGAAGCAGATCTAGAAGGTCACATTGAAACAAGAAGTGAACATTTTCCAGAATAGCTAAAGCTGCCCTGGCATTTCAGATGTCCTCTTATCCCTAACCCAGTAACTTTGTTTGCTGCTCAAATGAGATGACAGCTTGGGCAACACCATTACCTCAACATTTGTTTTGCCTGGTGCTTGCCCGTCTGGCATCGGTGCATGCATGGGATGCTGCAGGCACATGTATCCTGCATTGCCAAGAGCCTCAGAGAAGGGCTCTAAGTTGCTGCCATCCCCGGTTATACTCCCTGGCTACACTTACTGCCTGGATGGGATCAGAAAAACCACCAATTGCAATCCACCGTTGCACTTCAAACTTGGCCAAGGAGACAAGCCAGGACACAGGGAAGTATTACTGGACCCCGGCCAGCGTTTGGGGATTTTCACTTGACTCATAAGAATGTGAAATAACACTTGCAAAAACCAGTCAGGGTGCCAGGTCAGGCCTTTTCTATCCCTTTTTTATTTATAACTGTAATGTGAACTGCCATGGGGTTCATCTATATATGACTTTTAGAAGGCAGCTTACAGTTTAGCTCTGCTATAGAAGTCCATGTTTTTGTAAGACCTTATTCTGAAGATCTATCTCCTCTCTCTCAACATAATGCAAACAGCACTGTAAGCCAGGCAATTTCTGTGCAGAGCAATGTGCTTTGAGCCACTACCGTAAAGCAATTGCATCTGTTTTATCTGTTGTTACCTTAATAGGACTAATTTTATTTCTCAGTTTGGGAGCAGGAAGGGAAAGGAAGAAAGGGAGAAAAGGAATTGCCTCTGTAATTCATCTTCCCTGACAAAGCTAGAAATGCCTGGTTATTTCTTAGTAAATGAAAAAAAAAAACCAACAAATCTACAGGAATGAGGTAAAGACTTTATCATTTTGGCTGGCTAATGTGTTGAATTACAGTTTTCAGTGAACATAAATGGAAAAATAAGTTCAGCCACAGTCTGGACAGTAAGTCTAAAGGCAGTCTGATTTATGCAGGCTGTTTGGAGTGCATCTTTGAAGGAGACCTGGAAAAGAGGCTGAAGTTCCTCTGCAATTAATTAGTACCCAACACTACCCTCACCACAGAACAGCAACACTGTGGGGAGATACCAAGGGTCATCTGATGGAAGGGTCATCCACTTTGGATGCTATAATAATCCTGGTTATAGAGGAATATAAATACAGGATAGCATGCAAAGGAAGCAGTTCTGCAGATTAAGTTATAACTACAAGGAGGCAAAATATCAGTGAGATATGAGGCAGCCAGTAGATGCCAAATAGATTTCATCGGTCCCCCAGCCACATACCTACCAGTGCTCGAGTTCCTTGTGCGTGGAGCACTGGCACAGGCTCCACGCACAAATTGACTCCACATGTCCTGTCCAGTACAAGTTTTCAGCACTACCAACTGACAGCCAGGACTCTTTGGAGCTTCTAAATAACTCTGCTTACTTTCTAATGACCATTCATCTTCCATGCCTGGGTATCTCTACTGTTACTCACCCACAGCCTCGTTTTGCTGCTTTTTTCCCTGCTCTATCCAACTTGTTCTGGAGAGGTTCGTCAGTTAACAAGCAATACTGTGTCAGCTGCAAGCCAGTATGTTATGATATGACATAATGTGGTATGATATTATAAGTAGCGTATTTTACATAAATACATCCAATTATAAAGTCATCAACAACAATAAAATCAAAAGTCAACTTATATATTGAGCATATTTTGGGTTAAATATACAGCTAGAAAGTATAAAGTGACTAAGTATATGAGTAATTATTTAAGTATATAAGCGAGTAAGAATAAAAGGATTTCTGTGGAAAGGACCTAGCCATGGCATCTACTCATAAATGTTGGAAAGGTTGCTTCCCAGCAGGTCTGGTTTTCCAAAAGAGGAATACAGATCATGGCCTGCAGCTACTGCTGACCAGTCACCAGAAGTGAAAGACAGCAAGGAGAGACTATAAGTCAAATTTGGTTTAGATGCTCAAGTTGTGAACCAGACACATAAGTTATGGGAGGCAAAGAAACATCCAAGTTCACATCCCCTCTGCCAGGTCTAGTTCCAGAACTGCCAGGACATTTACTATGTGGAAAACAAGCTTAAAAACTATGTCAGCCAAGTGCTGGCACAGAGCATCCTCCAGATAATGAGTCCTGTTAGTCTGGGCTGCACAACATGTGAAACTTAGTGGTTTGGGTCTCTTCAACAAACTAGATTTCCTGGGATGAACACACCTTAAGTAGACTGATGTAACAACAGCTATTAGCTCAGGGCTACATTCAAGTTTATAATGTTTGTCTAGACAGCATCGTTGGTTAATATCTCACTCCATTTTCAATTGGAATATAGTCGGTATTTTTGCAAAATAGAATTATTTATTCCAGTTTCTCTCTCTATATTTTTTTTAAGTTAGCAATACAGAAAACCTACAAATAAATCTGGATCTTCTCATTTCAGTATAGATATGTTTTCAGTTTTTATAGCATACATCTGTATGCCTGCTATTCCACACTCATATCACTACAGCTTGGAGCAGAACTTTAATTTAGGCTGGATCTCTAGAGTATGGATGTGTTGTAACTAGCTCTGCTGACTTTAGAGTCATCTTTATAATTCATTATTCCTAAAGGCTTCCTCAGAAGTCAAATGACTTCTGAGAAATCTCAACTTTAATTTAAGTGAAAGCCAAGAGGTTTCAGACACACCACCAAAAAGTCCAAAATATGCAAAGCCTCAATTAATTAAAGAATCCCAAACAACCCAACACAACCAAACGTTCTTCTTGGCTCAGCTATTACACTAATGTAATGAATATATTAAGCATGTATTCAGAAATGGTAATAAGCCATGAAAGAGTCATGGCAGAATTTACAAACATAGCATAACAACCCCTCTCCTCAGTGGTGTTCATCTGTCCCAGTACACCCCAAAGGCAGATGGTATTAACAGGAAACTTATAAAATTATCTATAATGGAGGAAGAAGGTGAAAGACCAGCCCTGCAATGTACTTAGAAGGTAGGCTTTTATCAAATGAGTTCTTAAAACAGATGAATGAATGGGTGGCCTCAGGTCAGGGTTTATCTCAGGAAAACTGCCATCTCCCTTCTCAGTCTTAGACAAGATGTGCCAGGATAAATAGCAGCAGTGAAAGACTCGGTTGTCTTCTGCTCTTCAAAGTGGTCCTCTCTAGTGAAGTTTGTGATACATTGATTCACTGATGTAAGGAGATCTTGCCATGCTCTCATACCTCTTCTTCTGGGTTCATGTAAAGCAGCAGTTTTGAGCATACTCAAATCAACAGTATGCTTGATGACTTAAATTCTCTTTCTGAAAAACATAAGGGCACAGTGGCTTGACAGTCTCCCTAGGATTTTGGTTTTCTTCTTTACAGTATCATTTTCAGCCAAGGGCTGATCTGCATATTAATAATAGCGTTGATTTGAATTCAAGTTTTGTGGCTACGCTTTTGCCTACAGTGAGCCAAACCCAACCACTTCGGAAAAAAATGTGGCTCTAAATCCGCACATTCCAGTTTTTGCTCCTCTCCAGCTTGGTTTTTCTAACCCCTGGAAAATTTTTTTCTTGTTTGTTTGTTTTAAAAAGCAAAAGCCGTACATGAACTTACTGTTCCATGAAATCTCTTTAAAAGTCCAAATGGCACAAGCTTATACAATACCAAATGCCCCACTAGTGCAATTAGGATGTGGGAATCTCTCCTGCATTACTTCAGTGTTATGCTAGTGTAAGTCTGCTTGTGCCAATAGATTTCATGCAGTGGAAAACTGCAGCAGTATAGTGGTGAATCAGGACCAGTGGTTTGATTCATATGCAAGTATGAAACAGGAGTTATTGTGAAAGTTCCTGCTGTGTTTATGAGGGAAAATACTTTCCATGCACCATTCAACATGATATCCCTACACTAAACAAAAGGCTGTTTCTTCCAATAGATACAACATCTGAAATACCAAGTATCTAGACAAGCAGCAAGGGCTGGATAAAACTACTATAATTTCCTTGCTTGAAATAACTTTTCTTAGTCATGCACATCTTCACACACACAAAATAATTGTCAATATTGTAGTAGAAAAGTAAGATGGAGAACACTGCAATTTTATCTGGGTCACTCAAACAAGATACCTATAAAAAGGAAAACACAGGAAATTGCTGCTGCTGCAGAATTATCCCTCTACCAGCTTTCTCAGATGTGTCCACTGAAAGATTTCCAGTATGTTCCCCTTCCTTGTCTTCCTGCCATTTGCCAACAGTTCTCACCATTCCCATCTTCTCTCATGTCTCTGTAGCTCTGACTGTGTTTTACTATTTCCATTGGAATCTCTCCCTCTCTCTTATCAAGCCAAATGCAAATCCCATACCCCTGCCATCCTGCTTTTGCCTGGCTTGGCCTCTCTTGACCTTGTTACCAGCCCAGGCTTCTCTCCAGCCTTACGTTCTTCAGTTCATATGTCCCCTTAACCACCTTCATCACCTCATGCCTATTGATCTCTTGCATTGTTTCTTGAGAATCAGCTTAATTTTTACCACAATCTGGCATCGCTGAAAATGTGACCTGTGACCTTGAGCTGCTGGCTATGCTGAACACCTAGATCTATCCGCTGCTGGTTTCTTCTCTTGCACTCCTTGACCTGTAATAATCAGCTTCTCCTGTTTCATTTCTTCTTTCTCCAATTTTCCTCACTCTGCCTCCTACCTGACTCCTTATCTTCCTTTCTCAACATTTATAAACAGTCATCCACTGAGAACTATTACCATGTACTTCATGATACCCTTAGCATTAGGTAGTTAACACTAGGAAGCTCTCTGTAAACAGTTGCAAGAAACTGTTCTTCAGATGCCCATCATCATCATCTTTATTCCAGAAAACTTGGCTACGGCTAAACTGCTGGCATGCTGAGCAAATTATCCAAGATGTGGTGGTCAGTACTGTGTTACTGCACCTGTCATTTGGGATGTATCCATCTTTTGCTTCTCAGTTTTTAGTTACCTCATAGCTCTTTGTAAAAGACACCCCTGTTCCTTTTGTCCCCCCTGTGTTGTTATATTGCTTGACACTAAGGCAATTTGATATTTTCCTTGGGTTTTTAAACTCCATGGCAATGGAAATGATAAAGAATATAATTTTAAATCAAGATAGTAAGGCAGATGGCAAATAAAGTAAGTGCAAGGGAAAACAAACCAAACATAAACAAAACTTACATGGCAAATTACTTTATAACTGGGAAAACATCTGAGACAAAGAAGGTATAGTTTTCTGGAAACATGAAAAATCACTTTTGAAGAATGATACTATATTATGATTCTTGACATGCAACTTGACAGTGATTTTTTTAACTGTTTCTACAGTACTTTTACGTCCTCCCCCAAAACCAGAAACAAGATTAGTCTTAACAGGCCTGTTATTCAGATCTCTCGGTTTTAGCCAGCAGTCCAGAGAATTCTTACAGCAAAGGCAGAGCCTGGTCTTTTTTCCACTGTAAGGACTTCTACAAGGCAGAGAGTGAAGAGCAGATTAGCCAGGTGGTTTTAAGTAAAACAGCTACCGTAGTGAGAGGTATTTCATTGTCATAGTACACAGCTATCCTTGGTTTTATTTAACATGAGAACAGGCAACCTGCAGTGTTGATATAACCTCAGGGGCACTGTGAGAATGAAAAAGGACTCTTCTCTGATGTAATCTAACCTCAGAATCTTTCATTTCTGTTGCCAGAGTAGCTCTAATGAACATATGAATGCAACTTCAGCTGCCCCAGATTTTGATAGATAATGGTTTCAGTGTTACAGAGCCTCAGGCAAACTTCCACAACATTTGGCGACCAGCAGGAGAGAAAGAGGAACAGAAACTGAGTTTCTTCTGAGACATTTACACCTTTTCTCTGTGCTCTGGAGTGGAAAAATATCTCATGCTAACAAATGCCCTTTATACATACTTCTGGTAGCCCAAGCTGCAACCACTTCCCTTGCTTTACTTCTATTGTTTCTGTTTTTAAACATGCATAAATCTAGAGGTGGAACTGAAAATACTTCAGTTTCCCTCACCTGTTTTAAGAGAGGCTGGAAGGATATAAGCTCCTTCATCACTTGACAGTGTAAAGTACTGTGGTGTCTGTAGTTTGTTGTTTGAGTAGGGGTTAGATCTACCTTTGTTTCACAAATTTTGGAAAAAGCTAACTTTTATCAATTTGAAAATCGAATACGTAGCTCCTGCCTTGGAGATTACATTCAGTAGAAATATTTCTAAATGGAAATTACTGAGAGAGAGGCAATGCACATTCTTGATCAAGGCACATAAAAAGTAGTGGACTACAAAAGAAGTGAAGCTGGACTTTGAAAGTCCACCTCTGACACTATGCTCACATGCTGGTGCTAGAACAACCTAAACCTACTGAGACAGCTCCAGATCAATCTTCTTGGAGGGTTTTTTACTCACTAGGGTTTACCATAAATCGTCAGAATAACATGACAATGCTATTAAAGCCCCCTGCAGACGGTCTGGAGACTGAAATATTTAGCGGATGGAATTGGATTCAGTTCCTGTAATGCCAGCCGTCACAAAATAAGGCAGCTAGCCTAGGGTCCCTAGCTGGACATCCATGTGCTTATAGGATGTGATAAGAGGGTCTTTGTCCCATCTTAGGTTGTAGTAAGAGACTATACTTCCTCTTCCGCAGCTCACACTACAGACAAGTCCTAACACTAACACTAAAGAAATAGCAATATGAACTGTCAGAACAGAGAAAAAAAATATCCCTGTGGTGCTCCTTTGCCCCATTTTGCAGGTGTGGTAAATTCCGTCAAATGTTTTGGAAGTGCTGATGCAGGAGGATAGTGGTAAGTAGCAATTAATTTGGGCAGCTGAGCCTCCGCAAAAGAGCAGCTCCCAGCCAACAACATTTTAAGTTTTCTGAAAGGTTTTGCTAAGACCTTGTTCAAGAAGGCTGGGAACTAAGGCAAATCACAGATCCTGATCTTCCCCAATCCTTTTTTCTGGGATATGTCTACTCCCAGCCAACTAGCAGTTTTGGAGAAGGAGATGCCTCAGCATAATGCACAAGGAAATCTGTGTTGCTCTCTCCTATACCTTTTCTGTGGTCCTTAAACGAAGGACTAATTTCCTGGACCATCAACAAATGACTTCTGGAAATTGCATTTATTTTGTATGTGAGGCAAACTGAAGTTCCACAGCTCAGCTGCATTCAGATTCAGTACTAAATTCCAAGCACAACACAAACATGATGTCTTTCAGTCCAACTGTTTGCCTGTTAAAAAGGTTCAAATTCATTATTGAATATAGATCTGGCTGAACTCCCATGCAACTGGAATTTCAATTCACTGCTCTCTTGTGACCAATTTCTGGTACAAAACACACATCTGCACATGCATGCATGCATGCATACAGATACTGTGCTGCAAACTCCAGTGTTCAAGAAACCAGCAAATTCCAGAATTACAGTCCTTTATCCTTTCTTATTTCAGCTGTCTTGGATCTATGCCTTATGGCAAAGATCTTTTGATTACAAATGCAGATTACAGTGGCCCTTGCCTCACTCAGGGCCTGAAATATGGGATGCTCAGCTGATGAGCAGCTACTGAATGTTACATTTTTTCCTCCTCATTTAGAGGCTCTTGTTCTGCACAAGCCAAATCCTCTTCCAAGGGCAATATTATTTATTAGTAGCTCATGAGCTCTGTGAGTCATCATCAGGAGATCTAAGAGCTCCTATGATCACCAGTGAATTTGTTCATACCAGAAGGGGAAGAGTTAGGGAACTGGAATGAAACAACCTGGACTCTCAGTGCCCAGTAGCAGATGTCTAGAACGTGTTCAAAGCATGTCACATAGGGAAATATTGTGATCAATGACAAATCTTTAGTAATAACAATTTTCCCAGCATCACTTTAGAGTTTACAGACCACTCAACAAAACACCTCTGTTGTTTCATGTACTTATCGACAGTTCACTCTATTCACAGAGAGTTGTTATTCTTTAGATTAGAAGTCTAACTGGGTCTAAGAGTCTTTTGATTCACCATTTTACTGACATCTTTGGAAGGACATTTCTGGATAACAATGGGGCAAGAAAACAAAGCAGGAGCTAATACAAGACAAAGTAACAAGCAACTGACTTTACTTACACCTAGTACCCTCGCTTTACATGTACATGCACCCCAAGCCCCCACCTTTCCCCTCGTTTATTTCCCCCTATTATTACATCTCCAGCAGTATTCCAGCTGAAGTTTCAGGTGCTTCTGAAAAGTCTGGTTGCCCTGCTCTCATTGCCAGGTTTGCTGATGCTGTGAGGCACAGACATGTGATGTGCTGCCCCGTCAGCTATGAATAGTTAGCAATGTTATAGTTCAAGCCTGCAGCCGGCACTGCCACCTGCAAGGACTGGGTGACTTGGGACAGAAAGTCCTTGGCAGGAGCCAAACCTTAATGAGCTTAAAACGCATTAAGGAGTTTGACAAATACAAAGCCAGGCCACGGAATAAGTAGTTGCAGAAAGTTTCCAATGCGAAATGTTTACAAGATAATTATTTACATTATCTAGATGGTTTTAATTACAGGACAGTTCAGACCAGTTGCTTAAGTTTTCCCAAGGGGTAATTAGTCACTTTCTGTATTTGCATATTTTCCATTGTTGTATTGAGGCAAATCAGCCGTACTTATCAGAAGATTGACCTGGCAACCTCTCTGTTTTTAGGAGATTATAGTCTGTATTTCATCAAAACAGTATCTAATGTACTAGCAAATCTTCCACTGCAGTGCTGTAGCAAGCAAACTCTGGGGAGATCTCATTTTAAATGTAAGAAATTTCAAGCACAGGCAGAAGGAAGAGGACAATTTTTACAATCACTACGCATGACAGCTGTGGTACATTTCAACATCTTACAAATATATTAATGTTCTATCCTCTGTCAGTGTGGCAGAAGGCCTTGTTCATCTTTTTCATAGCAATAAGTGCAATAATCACATGAACTTTATATGTCCACATGGTATACAGACTGCCACATTCTATACAGACTGTGCTTTTAGTTATGCTCAGATTTACTAAACTGAGTAGAAGTAGATTCATCCCCACCACAATTCCTCAGAAGTAAATCAGTTTCACAAAGAAATATGGCATGGTACATTTCAGAAAGTTCATTTAAGGTATTTTATCAGCTGTAGTCATGGGAAGCATAGAGATACCCACAGCTGAGATTATCAGCCATTTTTTACTTAAAAATCAAAACCTTCATAGAAATAGAAAAATACTATCAATATATAAGAAAGTATATATTACCTATTCTTACAGATTTCACAACAGAAAATCAACTTTTTTTTTTTCAAATGAGTTTGTAAATGGCAGCATTTTTAAAGATTCTTATATTGTTTCACTTTGCTCACATTTTCCACTGGTTTTAGTTCTTATTTTTGTTGCCAGAGCAATGATTGCTTCCATTGAGAAAAGGTAATAATGGGCATAAATCACAGTAAATTTAAATTGTGATAGATGTTGAAATAATTAAACTACATTCTTTCAGAAGGATCTGAAATTGGTGCTTATCAAAGTAGAAAATTTTAAAATGACAACGGAGATTATTCAAGTGCCATCTAGCCTGGTTAGATGGGTTATCTTTGAGCATCTGTGTACTTGTATTATGAAGTGAAATGCAAGCTAGATGAAGTGGAACATCTTGGATCTTTTAAGTTAGTTTTGTTAATATTGAAGTTGAAACCGCTGAATACTCAGAACAAGCAAGCCCTAACTTTTTACATATAAGGAAAAGGACAGTTAATGAGTGACAGACACATTTGCAGATATCTTTGCTTTACGAACCAGGTCAGAATCTGATACTGTATTATAGCTCACACTTGTATACACCTATAGACACACATATATATGCATAGCTTCAATAAGTCGAGAGTTTAGGCAGACTAATTTCCATTGTTTTATTTGTAAAAACAAACTCGTAAATCCTCCTTTTCTTGGAATCCAGGCCTCTACTTAACCATGTAATGAAGCTAACCATCTGGGTCAGTTAGTTCTCCTGGTCATTTTTTAAGACCTTGTTATCTAGAAGGTCAGATGTCATGTTCAGAATAGTGTCTTTGGTCTGAAAATTAGTAAAAAGGGTAGATCCTTAGGTAGACAAAAATACATAAAACCAGATTCTCTTCTGCTGGCAGCCTACATCAAGCAGAGGAGGATCTTTAGTCTGCTGACATGTTGAAGCATTCACCAGCAGCCCACTTATCACTTGCAAGGGACAGAACTGAGGAAGGGCTTATATTGCACACACCGTGTATTTGATAAAGATAACCTCTCTGTAGAGAACAGTAGTTTACTACTGTCCTGCAAATGCTTCACATGCTCATCCTCTCTCCTAATGTACTGTTTGCACCAGGAAGTAGGATAGAGAACTGGCCTTGGAGCAAGAGCCACTTTTCCATACAAGTTATGCAGGATCCACCTGATCTTGCAAGTATTCCTTGCTGAGACAGGTTTCGGCTCCTTCAGACCATCTGAGCACTGACAGGACCACTGCTTTTTGCCTGCCTGCAATATTGTCTCCCACAGTACTTACAAAGCACACAGCAGAATGTCCTAGCTGCTGTCTTTTACTCTGCCTCCCATTTCTAAGTTCACAGTGATTGGTGTAAAGCAGGAGAGCTACAAAACTTGATGAACAGCATGTAAGCTGAGGTGGTCTCACCCATTTTTCTCAGCTGGGGTAAAAGTATCTGGATAATCACAGCCTGCTGGACAACCAAGGGAAATGAGCAAAGTTCAGTAAGTTGTGAATAAGCACATGTCCAAATTCATTTATGCATGCAGTTATTCCTTGCTTTCTGAAATAGCATGCATACTTAATTTAGATCCAAGCAATAGTATACCACAAAAAGAAAGAGCTTGAAGGTTTCATGGAAATTAATGACCTTAAAAGGGTATTTTCTGGAGGGAGCAAGAAAGGGAGAAAGGAATTTGGTAATAGTACTTCATCTGAATCGCATTATTGTGACACTATAGAGAAAGAACCTTCATTGTAAGAACAGCCTGACGCTAATGGCTAGATATTTAAATCAATGGTCCACTCATTAAACTGCATTTCTTTAAATTTTTTAATATACGCCAAGTTTCCAAAAGGAGAACTATTGTTTACTGTATGTGTCCTTCTATGAATCATCAAAAGTCAGTGCAAATGTACTCACATTGCAATACTTAACATAATAAATTAGTAGTAGAGATCTACACGCTAAAGTGTTTTGCATGTCATACTCTCTGTTCTTGTTAATTAAGAGAGACATTTCAGAGCTTATGGCAAAAAATTATTTCTCCTATTTAAAACAAAGCAAGTTGATGCTTGCTTTATTTCAGTATGCTTATTGAAATACAAGTTTTTACTGAAGGTGTTAAGCATCACCCAGAGTGCTTAGGCATTTTAGTCTTCTGCTACAGGCAGCAAAGTGACCATGACTTTATTGCCTACTTTGCCTTTGCCAGAGAGCCAGGCTCACTTGTGCTACAGCTCATGCAGGCTTTTGTAGGGCTGGGTAGTAGCTACTTACTGTAGCTGTAGTAGGTACCTTGAGGGGTACCCACCGTAGAGGGGTACCCTGCTCTGGAGGCAACAGAGTCATCCTGGCCCAGGAGCTGCCACCCCTTATCTCAGGTCAGTCACTGGTGATAGCATGGTCAGGAAGCCCAAGTCATCAGCCCTCTTCTCCTCTACCTTTCTTTGTACACAGGTTGTAAATTCATTGTCTTTTTAGTCTGCTTGTACAGTAACAAGTATAGCAGACATCCAGGTTTGTAAATGTGCAGTAGACACAACAGCAACCTAAATAATGGTCATGGCATCCAAACAAAAGTTTACATGTGCTGCAGGTATGTTAATGGAAGAGAAAAAAATAAGTGATGGTTCGCATTAAGCTAAGAGGTGATCCAGTTTTCATAAGAAATGTGTGAATAGTTTTTCCATAAGCCATCCAGCTCTACCCATGAATAAAATTGGTTCTAGTGGCAGTCAGACTGCACATGGCTGAAGCTCACCATTCTCTGGTGAATTAATATGATCAGGATGTCTCCATCTGTACAGTACAGAAGTCAGCTAGCATTTAACTCCACCCAAAACCAGTTCTTTCACAGAGTGCTCAATACTGATTAGGAATATGGACATAAGAGTCATGTTTAACAAACACAGGTGAACTGCAAAGCTTTAGCAAAGTTTCCATTATGTTGACAAAGCTAAGTCTACCTACTACTAGGGTAGAGAAGGGCTTAAGGATGTAGTTCTGTCGGTTAATCCATGCCAGCAAACAATATGAGGTGTAGTAAAAGGCTGAAGCTAAAGAACACATCATACTTGTGAGCGAATTTCCACAGTATGGATGTAAAGAATTATTCTTCCTGTCTAACATTAACTGAATTAAAGGAGGGATATTTTATCCCTTTATCTAGCCCATGAATGAAAATAGAATAATAATAAATCTCTGCATAACTCAAAAGCTGCAAAAGGCATGTTCAGTAAAAATTCTAGTGGCTCCTTCTCATCCCCTTCACCAGCCCCAGAGCTACATCTGGAAAAATAATAGAAGTACAGCATCCTGAAAGAGCTTGTTTTGCTGAAGTTGGCATAGGAGCACTGGGCAAGACTTCAAACCCAGGCATCAGCTGAGGATTACGTAAGGTCAATTCTTTTCATTGTTTCTGCCAATCTTTAAGCTGTTAGTATAGAGGCAGTGTGAATTGATTCCTTTGAATGGAAAACAGCACAATAGTTTCATGATGAAAATGGTTGTGCTGATTAGGAAAGTGGTTTTCCATCACGAAAGCAAATATGTGGCCACACTTCCATGGAGGTACGGAATGCCATGTGCTTACTTTTCCCTTTTCTTTTTATGCAGGCAAAACAATACCCTCAACTCTTGCTTGCTATGAAGATTTTTTAAGTACAATGTAGACTCAAGAACTGTTTGAAGCCTGGTGTTTTGGGAGAGCCATCAAAAGCTGTTTTCATTTGTATTTTGCCTTGTAGATGATTGACCTTGTAACAGAATTCTATTCATTTCTGTCTTCTCACCAATGCATACTAGCAAATCATCCTTTCCTTCTAGTAGCTGAACCAGATTGTCTTGAATTGTCTGGAGAGGGACTTTTTACAAGGACATGGAATGATAGGACAAGGCGGAATGGATTTAAACTGAAAGAGGGTAGATTTACATCAAATATTAGGAAGAAAAATTTCACTGCAAGTGAAATTGAGACACTGACGGAGGTTGCCCAGAGAAGTTGTGGCTGTCCCATCCCTGGCAGTGTTCAAGGCCAGATTGGATGGGGCTTTGAGCAACCTGCTCTAGGGGAAGGTCTCCTAGCCCATGGCAGGGGGGATGGAACTAGATGATCTTGAAGGTCCCTTCCAACCCAAGCTGTTTTACGATTCTATGATATGATTCTATGAATTAACCAAATCTAGCCAAGGGAGCACAGTAAACAGGCATACGAGTCTCAGTACAGGGGAAATGGGGATCCATCTCAGCTCCTTTTCTTACTAGCATGCTTTTCATCATCTATAAATCACAGTAATCCATGGAAGGATCCTCACATGCTGTGCTAGAGGAAGAAAAGCACATTATTTGGTATCTTGTACTGAAAGCAGATGAGGAAGCTGCAAAGTGTATTCATAGTATTAACACTGTATGAGACACTGTATTGCAGCAGGAACCATAACAGCTCATGATGGCCAGATGGTCTTACAGCTCTCATCTTCACTGCCTTATTACACCTTCAGCACTTCCGTTAAGTTGGGTTTTAATTGAGATCATTACAGTGTTTCCTCTTTTTGACCTATCTTCTGCTGTGGTGAGCCTAAGTCTTTCTTGTCTCCCATTATTTCCAAAATTTTCAGACAGTTAAATATCTCTGCTGCCTACCAAAGCTTCAATTCAATTCAGACAGTGATACAAAAAAGTATTGATGGTGATTAGGCAAGATGCACGCTGTTATAAAGAGCACCCACATGAGTTTGGGTAGCCAAGCTAAGACTGAAAAATCCCAACTGGTCCAGGGTGCTCTTTTTTCTCTCTCTTTTTTTTTCCCCCAGTGAAATAACCGACTAACCTCATTTTCTGCTAAGTTGAAAGGCTGCGATCAATTAAAAATTAAGTATTTAATTTTTTCTTTAGGGAGATACTTTACTGGGTAAAATCAGATCTGTTTCAAAACCAGAAGTTGAAATTCTTGGAAAATGTAACTATGAACATGTTTCAAGCTTTTTTTTTTTTTGTAACACAACCCTTCAACTGCAGCTGATTGATTCAAATGCAAACTGCTGCTTGAAATCATTTACTGATTTAAATCCAACATAACAAATAGTTTCCATTCTCCCTGAGTGCACTTTCTGGCAAAGCAATTCCTTGCAGCTCTGTTGGCTCCACTCTTTTCAATGTCTTCACTCTCAAAGGCAAAGTATTTGAGGTTATAACATAACTGATAGCTACACACAAAGAAGGAACAAAGGTGCATAAAGTTGTGGAAGAAGTAGGGGAGCTTGAATTAGGTTTATTTTAAATTCTTTCAGATTGGAAAACTTAGGAAAAGTGCTTCTTAAACACCCTCATGAGTGGGACACTGAGTGATTTGAGAACTGAGACAGGCCTTTCCACCCGGCGTTTGCCACAGTGGTATTCTGCCCAGAAGTGACTGACATTGAGAGGTTCCCACATGCTTCATCTCTGACAGCAACCATAGAGACTTTAACTTCTCTCTCCCAGTTCCCTACTGCAGCTGAGGAAACTCAGTGTTGCCAGCAGAGCATCATCAGCTTCTCGATGATTCCTTGGTGCCATGCAGCCAGTGCAGCAGGACACAGGGAAGGCTTGTCACTGCAAGTGCTGGGGAAGGTGATACTGCTCCTCTTGAGTCCTACCTCACCCCCTCCCCTACTTCCCAGCATATCCTGTTCTGTCCTAGTACATGCTGTTGCGTCAGGGGCCAATGGCTACTTCAGGGCTGAAACTCTGAAACTTTCGACTTGTAAGGAAAGAAGTCCTCACAGGGGAAGCAAGAGGCACACTGTATGCCCATCTTTCAGGGGGAGTAATTACAACAGAGTAAGTCTGAGCTCTTTTAGTCACGCTTGCACAGATAGTACAACAACAGCTCTGAGAACCTTCCGGACCAAAGATCAGCTGAAGTATTCAGATCTTCTCTCTGTGACCGTTGTTTGGCAAACCTTCCTTCAATTCAATTATAAATTACGGTGCAGGACCAGGAAGTGAAAAAACAAATCCCAATCTATCTAGGAAAAAGCCAAATCTGGTCTTTACATAACCACCATGACTTGCTTTTGGAAAATACTTGAAAGCAAAGGTTGGAGACATCAAAGAACACAGAACAACAGGAGTAAATTTTCTGTTGTCCTGTTCATTGTACTACATAACTTTCTGACCAAATATTGCTAGAACTAGCTCTTGTTGGCATCAATAGGTAATTAACTGACAAGTGCACACACTGATGAGATGAGTTTCTAATCCTTAAAAAAAGTAGCGCTGTTGCCTTGCTTCCAGCTGAAGGGCGAGAGAGGTCTAGAGAAAGAAGGTGCAGTGCACTCATTAACAGGATTAGAAATCCAAAGGTACAGACTAGTTTGAACAACGTATTTTTTTACACTATTTGATTTGATAAGTCATGTCAACTAGAAAAGTATCCTAAATCGTAACCAAGCCCTAGATGAAGAAAAACAATGGGATTTCCAAAGAAGTACAGGAGAAAAAAGTTCAGTAAACATTGACAGAGTTTGGGAACCAAGAGTAAAACTTGCTGAAAGTTTTCTGATAGAAAACTATTCTGTCAGAAAGCACTGATTTCACCAAGTCAAAATATTTCACAGGAATGTAAATGACTGTCGGACCCTTTTTCTAAAATTCCATAAATGTACATGCGAAGGTTCTAATGGACTTGTGTAGAAACAAGGAATCAAAATGAAACATTCTGACACAGCAATTTTATAAGGCCCTTTTGATATTCTGTGGGTCATTCTGAAATGTCATTTTACCCAATTGGGGATAAAAATAAAATCTGAAATGTTCATATTTTTCATGAATGGAAGTAATCCTTTGTAAACCCCTCTAATCAAAAGATGTATATTTGTTAGCAGTCACTGTCACCCAAAGTACTCACTCTGGAAAAAACCTTCCCAGAGATGGAGAGGCACTGAAATGAGGTTCAAATTCTCAGAATTAACCAGGGGCAAATGGGGAGATTTCTTCACGATGAGGATAGTGAGGCACTGGAACAGGCTGTCCAGAAAAGTCTGTGGCTGCCCCATTCCTGGCAGTATTCAAGACCAGGCTGGATGGGGTTTTAAGCAACCTGGTCTTGTGGAAAGTGTCCCTGCCTATGGCAGGGGGTTGGAACTGGATGATCTTGAAAGTCCCCATCCAATTCTATTCTATGATTCTAGCATTGTATGATTCTATGATCTGCTTGTCAATCATAAAAAGAATATTCAGGATTATATGGTCAAGCAACCACCTAGAAACAGTACACAATGAAAATACCATTAATTTTATAACACTGCAGCAACAGATCACCAGGCTATACAGCTGAGCTCTAAGGTAAGCTCTATTGTTACTATGGTTCCAGAATAATTAAGTAGAGTTATTGAAACTAACTTGTGCTCAGACTACCACTAATTTCACATGTCTTCCTTTGTTTGTACTGTTCCAGGTCTTAAGAGTGGCTGGATCAAATGACAGTGAGGCAGTTGTGTTCAGATTTCTATGTAGTATATCTGATCTTGAAGCTGAAGAGAGCTATGTGTCACTGGTGCAAGAAAGCCTTTTGGAAAACTGCATGCACAATTCAGGTATGTACAACTGCACCTACAAAAAGTGTAACTTTTATTTTCTTGTGGCAAGCTTTGTACCATTTAATTGTACACATATAATGAAATTTTCATGTATTGCTGCAACATCATGTCAGCTTTCATTTCTTAGCCATTCCTTCAGAGGATCAGTTCTGCTCTGTTTAGGATCAAAACCTGAGAGCATTCCCTGAATTGTACTGGGGGTTGCATTGACAGCAGAGGCAGTGACGCAATTAGAAGACTTTAGAATGAGCTATGCATTTAAGTTCTTTAACCTACAAAACAACTGAAAAGTAGTCATGATAGCTCAGAGTTCAGCCAGGATTAATCCATTTCCAGTGTATCTGGGGCAGGCACTTGCTTACACAGGTAAATGAAACACCTGTGTGTGAAGTAGGACCTTCTAGGGCATTACAGATTGTGTCTGTATTAGCATGTAATTCTGTGGAATAGGAGAGGATCAGTAAATTAAAGCTTTCCCTTCTGTTCCTAGTGCATCACGATGCAAATCCAACCAAAGCACAGAGAACAACCAGGATATTTGTGCAGAAACACACCGCTACCCCAAGCCAAAATGTCAGCACAGACACAAATGTCTTTCCAGAGGGTCTCAGAAACTTAGTTCATCAGGGCTTATGCTATGAAAGAGATGATATAGAAAAGTGAGTCCTACCACTGACAAACCTAAATGGGGACAACCTCCTGCTTTTCCACATGGCAGATAACTTTGGTTCTCTCACAGAGCAAACAGCATGATAGACTTGGGGTTACTTTTTTTTTTCTTAAATCATGCCATACAAAGTTTTGTGGCAGGTGAGTGAGGGCAGTTAGAGGTATCTTTCTAGTCACCTGACAAAATTTGGCCCTGAGGTTCTGAATCAAATAATTCTCTGCTCTAGAGCTTACTGAAAGCAAGAGCAAGACACCAGGACATAATACAGCTTTTTGTTTTACAACAGTTATAATCAAACTATTGTTCTTCATGCTTTAATGGAGTTCCTAGAAAAGAAGATTTGAAAAAGAGGGTTAAGACTTGGTTTATAAAACCTAAGTATGTTACTAATCTGTCTGGGAAAATTCTTAATGTACTTTGCACATTTTCGAAGCTGTCTCCAACCTTAATGTCAGAGCAACACACAGAGTCTTGAAGTATGTAATTAATGGCTCCACTTAAAAAAAAACCAACAGAAAAGTTTATACTTAAAGTTGTCTGTTTGTATGCTAAATATATATATACAAAAGTATGGTGTATATTGTGTGTATGTGTACATGTATATAAAACCACATTCCCACCTAGCACTGTATGCATATAGTAGTAAACCAATATTGGTAAATAACGAAGTTGCCATTTTCCAGAACACCATTGTAAAAATTTCAAATCCAGGTTTCAAGAGCTCTGCCTGACCTTTCTACCAAGAATATGACAGCAGATGGGCACTGACAACTTCTACACCACCAAGAAATGGGATTCTCTTTCCATCTGACATTAAAGCTTGTCAAAACTCTATTAAAAAAACAGTGGGACCGTGGCAGTGTTCAACAGCTGAGGTGCTGATTCTCTCTTAGCTGCTCCAACTTTACACTATTTGACCTAGATCTCTGTCTGCAGTATCACTCTTGGTCTCTGTCAGTGCTGGGGGAGCCCTCAAAAATAAAACATTACTGACCACCAAGACAACCAAGAGCTGCCTCCAATAACAGGTCCAGGCTACATCTGTACAAGACTGTGCCATACTGACATGTTCTTTTCACACTGCATTACCTAGCTTTTGGGTGCCTTCTTTGCTGTGCAGAGTTCAGTGTTAAAATCCTAGACTCCCTGGACAGTACAGAGAGACAAATGGCTGCTTTAAAATTGCATTCAAGGCAGTCAGCAAACTGAGGAGTTTCCTAGAGTCTTCTAGGAGTTTCTTAGTTTCATTGAGATTTACTCAATGAACTGCTACCTAGATCCAACTAATATGAAAGGCTGGAAACCAAACCATTCCTTAAAATGCATCTTTACTGATACTAAGTTAATGTGATTAAAAGTGGGCTAAGGCACTGGTCTTCATTTGGCTGTATTTTTTGAAGAAAGCCACAGATGTCTTAGGAAGGTGTTCTTTCATCTGTTGATGTGCAAGATATACTCTGGAAAATATTCTGAATCATCACCAGAGGATGTGGTGGAAGAATTTACAGGGTGGGATACAGCTGAGCAGGGAGTGCCATGTAGAGATGGGATTCCTACATAAACTGGTGGTAACTACCAAATCATTGCAGATGTTTAGGCTGTCTAAGTCTCTTGCCTCTGGCTTTCTGTTAGGATTGAGTGTTACACTGTCTTCAACTTTTCTCAAAAAACATAGAAACAGAACTATCTTTGAGTATCCAGATATCTTCCAAGCATGATATGAATTGTCCTAAAGGTTCAAAAGCTATCATGACATCATAGAGAGCCTATGCAATCTCATAAACTGATTTCCTTAGAAAACCAGACTAACAAGCCTATCAGGGAATTTAGGTACTTTCAGGATTTAACAGGAGGTGAGCAGGAGTTATGAGCTTTACTTAAATATTTATCTAAGTACTTCCTTTAATAATACATACTTGAATACTACGTAAGTCCCTTCTTCAATCATATTCTTAGAATTTCCTGGCTTTTTTTTTTAACCATTGCAATAACAAGCAAGCTCATGACACAAAGCCGTCTCTCTGGCTCACTGAGGAACAGCAGACAAGCTTCTGCCTGTTGCAAAAGGACATGGCCTTTTTCAAGGTAAGCTTTTTATTTCACCGAACTGCTGAGCCAGGAGGGCTGCATCTAGAAGGGTGGTGGAGGTGAGTTGTGGGAACGGCTGCAGAAGATGCAGGGGACACACAAACCATAACTCTTCTGCTCCCTCAGTGAGAAGAAAGCCAGATGGAAGTGGGCTTTTCTTTTTCCTCACAAGTTACAGAGTAAAGAGTGATTTGGTATCTTGTACTTTTACATCTGCTGAAGCAGAATGCTGCACATCAAAGATGCCCTCTTCCCCATTCCCCCCCCCCCCCCAGTATTTGGCTGTTTCCAGCCTTCTCAGGTTTGACAGAAGAACATTAGGGAATCAGGATACTGCTGCCACAGATTAATAAGTCATAGCAGACCTAACATAGGAAAACAATTCCTTCAAAGTGTGAAGTCAAATTTAGAGGTAGTCTAAGCTGAGAAAGAAGGCACTGATGCCTTTTAGTTGTTTTCAGCTATTATTTCAGTCTTTTTCACTGTGGAAGAGGAGACACTACATCAACAAGTTGTGTTTCGACCAGCTAACTACTGAAGCAATGGTCTCCATGCAATTTCCTATTCTGAGCACATCTACATGAGTTGCAAGTGAAATCAGTCCTTTTGGAAAATTACTATGATTTTCAGCAATTTTGCAGTCATTTTTCAGTCATCCAGTCAGTGGAATGAGGAAAAGTAATCAGCTTTTGGTGAACTGACTAGTCTTCTAGCTTTGTTTTTATCCACTTGTTTTATGAAATGCCTAAAAGTTTCAAGCAACTCCTGCAACATGAGTTACTGTTCCATCACACTGTGAAACACTGACATTATTATGCTTTCATTGAGAAAGTGACTCTCTTGGGCTGAGAGAGTCACAGACTTGGTGTGAGTCTGGGGCCAGCCCCTCTGGATGCAGCAGAGCTGAATCTAGGCTTTGCACAAGACTCTTCTCCAGCATTTTCCTGGTGGAGAACAGCGCTGTGTAAAATGTCACTATACATTGGCACACAGAAGGAGAAAACAAGCAGATGCAAACCTTCAAAGAGGAAATTGAAGCATAACAGATGATGTGGCAGTAGTCTTAACGGCGAAAATAAGCACTGGCTCCTCTTCAATTGCCTGACAACATGCCTGCTCACTTCTCCAATACTTGGCTTGGAGAGCAGTTTTTCCCTTTGCAGTATCTGTGCCCTATGCATGTATTGCTTCCCACATATGCTGGGCACACTGCTCTTTCTCCCATGGCTTGAGAGCGTAATCACGTTGTCTGCCTCCTCCTGATTTCCTCCTGCTGGCCCTTTGCTTTTCTCCTGACCGTCTCTGTCTTTATAGTTATTTCTTACAACTTGTTTGTCAGTTAAAACCAACAGTTGTTTCTTTCTGTCAGAGAATGCTGCATCTTCCAGTTTTCATGCTACATGGTGCTTATGCAAGTTAAAGCCTATCCATCCTCTTCCTCACCTTCTTCTTCCTCCACCTCCCCCCATCCATCTTTGCTCCCCCCAAGCTGTGGAGCTGAGATCAAATTACAATTTTCACTTTTGTCTTTCCATTGGATTTAAATTATTTGCACATCTTTCTATGACCAGTAATTTATATATTCACATATGAACTGAAGATCAGTCATGACTTCTATTAGGCTGTTTTATACTCTCTAGCTTCCTCCACATCCCCAAGTTTCCAATCTCTGTGAGCTGTGGTAGCCAAGGGCTGGTGATGGATGCTCATGCTGGGTGCCTTCATTGCCTTGGGGAAGTCCTGCAGTCTTCAGCCTTTCACTTCCCCACTCTGACACTTGCAACCCTCTAGGAGTGCCAGTTTCCCATCACGACAGCTGGGAGCACAGGCACAGCTCCAATAGCAGGCACAGCTCTCATAAAGGGGAGACAGGAGGGGACTGCCTCTTCCCAGTGGGAAGATGGCACAGTGCTGCCTGGGGACAGATGTTTGTAGGCTCCTGGTGCTCAGCTGAGTCATAGCAGAGAGTTAATGGAGAATGTATTAAAGCTTACCTCAAACCTTCTCCTTTGGGAAATCCAAATGTGAGTGCAGCTCATCTCTGCATATACATTCACACTTCATAGCAACATGCACCAAGTCCTGAGAGCTAACTGTATATAGTTACCTGTGTTCATTAGCTGGGCTGCTCTCTGAATTTGAAAGGCATCTATTCAAGTAAGTGGTTGAACGTGTAACAACAGAGGCTTCTGCTCCAGGTGCCAGCAGTTTCCTGGAGAGAAAACTGAAGATTGGAAAAAAGAAAGCTAGCACAGCAGCATGTTTTCTGATTAACTTTCTCCCCCTTCTCACCTTGCTTTTTTCCTTTTCAACCACTTATGACCAAGTAATTAGTGTTGATGCGGTTGCAGTGGATTCTTTAGCTACAGTTTGTTTTCTTAATCTCAAAAACTAGCCAGAGAAATTAACTAAAAGGATCTTCAAAGATGTGAATATATATGGGTTTATTTATACTCTAATATAAATTCACTACTTTTACATTGTTTGGTGCACCAGGTATTTTAAGCAATATTTGCATTTAATACTCTATCTGAACAGTACAGCACCCTGGAAAAACATAATTTTGTATCTGTTAACTGGTTCTGAAAGCAAGAAAAATCACATGTTGATAGGAAGAAGGAGGAGCAGATTACATTCCTAATCAGAGTTCAGAAGTCTCGCGGGTACCTTGCCCTGCCCAGGTAGAGTGACCTGTATCAGGGGCACATGAGGTGAGGCTCTGCTCAGAGCAGCATCCACATAGCTGTGTACCAGTCAGCTCTTCTGTAAGGAAATGGGGACTTTGTGCAGTAGTTGTTTGAGCTTTAACAATTGACAAAGGAAGAAAACAGAGAGAGGCTAACTTGTGGAGCAGAGACCTATGTCACTGTATGAAGGCAGGAAAAACCTTGGTGACTTCTGATCCTTGGCTTTCTGATCCCTTTTTTCACTGTTTCTTCTTCTATTGTCCATCTCTGAATATTACCTATCTTGAGGGCATTAAAATGTTTGTTATTCCAAGTATAGAGTTTCTCCCTTCAAAATAGGGTTTATACAGCCTTTTGTTTTTCAATTTATATGCTCTTAAAAACCTTATTTCTCAAGAGAGCAGAGAAGGTCTTATGATACTACAAAGCTGGCTCGAGATAGATAGGAGCTATTTCCAAACAAGCAGCAAATTATAATGGTTGTCCTGGATGGAAAAATTTCTTTTGGATTTCATTAAACTCCACAGGATTGAATCAGCTGAGCCAGCTCAAGTGACTCTTCTCAGAAAAGATAAGTGGCCACTTATTTCTCATTGCCACATAAAGTGTTTCAAATGTACCTGGAAGTTATAAATGAAGACAAAGGACAGTGAAGGATTTTCTTTTATTTTCTTCAGATGGGACAAATTTGCAATTGTTAGTGTTGTGGAACAAACTTAAAGTGAGAGTTCTATCTAACATAAAAATGCCTTTCAAGGAAAATTAAAGTTTTTGTGCAATTTCCTACATGTTTCCAGATGCCACGTCCAGCCAATCTGTCAAACAGTTGACATAATGCAAGCTTTGCCCTTGGTCTTCCAAACGAATGTTTCTCCATTAGAGACCTTCCAATGGTTTCTCTTGTTTCTACTGTTCCTAGTTTTCTTTTATCCCCTTTTATATGGCACCTCTCCAATCACATTGCCTCAAGAAATAGATTCCAAAACCATTGCTCTCACTTGGCAAAACAGTGATTTCTTCTCTTTTCAAAAAGTGTCTCCTATACAACTGGTTCTAGTAATGCCACTGAAGGTCATTTCTCATCACGGAGATGTAGGGGTACATGCAGTGTAGTATTTTGCCTTGTCAGTAGTCTTGCTGTATCCTCAGAATAAATGGAAAGTGCTTAGAATAAATGAGAGGATCTGTCTCCTGCAGAATGACTCCTGGAATGTGAAGCCAGATATTATCATTTCTACTCATTCTGTGGATATGGCTACAAAGCATCAAGCATGACGATCCGTTTCTTGCTTATCTGAAGATTATTCTAAGGAAAGCTAATGTGTTATTTACTTAATAATGTTAAACATTGCCCTTAACTCCCACCACTACAGCATTTAAAAATTAAAAACAACTCCTTTGCAGACACTGGGTAGGATCTAGAAAGTCATGTTACACCTTCAAAGTTAATTTGGCAAGGGACTAAAGAAGAAAGCTCAGTGGAGGAGGCAAGCTGTTTGATAAAAACCTCTGTAGATTAGATCACTGCTCTGCTTCCACTTGTGACGCTAATGGAAATGGATTGATCCACCTACAAGGACGTGTGCTTGTTACTATCACAGGCACTTGTACACTTCTTCACTCTTCTCTCAAAACATGAGAGGTCAAAAGAGGTCATAATAGCTCTTTATGTTTTTTTTTCCCCATGTTTGCTTCTGCTAAGGGAGATAACAAGCAGTTTTAACAAGCCCTGAAGCTTCACAATCAGTTAGATTTTACAACATCTTAACTGCTTTCTGTAGTATGTTTCAATGAGAGCATGATAAAGCTAAAAATCAATCTGAAATCTTGTGAGTGTCCACAGATGTAGGAATCTGACCAGGATGCAGGGCACAGCTGTACCCTTTCCACTGGGCTCTGCCAGCACCATAAACCAAACACCCTGAGTTTTGGAGAGTTCATAATCAGTCAAGATCTGCACCAAAAATGTGCAGCTCAGATTCGCTTTTGGCCTAAAATATGCCAGGCCACGTGCCAGAGGACACATACCTAATTACCAGCTTGTGCTGATTACTCCTTCTGTACTTTTCTCAGTAAATTTAGAATAAATTATATCTTTGGTAAATTACACAAAGAGATGATTATACATTTAATTAGATGTTTACCTCTTGTTTTCTTCATGCAATAGTAAACTAGTGCAGATTACAGGAACTCAGAATAATTTTTCTGGATGGCCACATTTTCCCAGGGTTAGATTCAATGAAAAAAAAAACAAGCAAAAAAACAGTCAGGCATTTTGTTAGGGGAATATTTATACCATATTCATCTTTTTTTCTTCCTTTAATATGAAAATTAATAGTATCAGGGGATAGTGTCTCAGCTATTTGCAATCCATTGGAAAATGCATATTAGAAGGGAAAATACATAATTTATTAAATGTATTGCTTAAAGTGAGAAACTTGAAATTGAGTTTTGTAAGTCTGGGGATTTTGGGTTATGTTTGGCATAGACTACTCAGTCTGCTGAATTATTCAGTGCTAAGCCTGCTAGTGGGAATAACAAGAAAACAGACATAGATTTTGAAATGTGTTTTCATTTGATTGGGAAAAAAAAGTTTAAAAATTAAATAGCTGCACTGAAAAAAAGATGTATTCCTTCCTCATTGAATAACTGTTCACGGATGACTGCAGTTCTGCCTGTAAAAGGAGTGCCCACATGTATTTACATAGTGGTACTTAAGAATGTTATAAGAGGCTGCACTGTCCATTAAACTGCCACCTAAATATAATTATAAGTTGCTTCCCATTGCAACCATTGTTTTTCAAACTAACCAAAAGGTACGTATACGTTAGAAGATAAGGACAGAAGGCGGTCAAAATGCTGATGTCTTCACCTGTCTGAGGAAATCAGCTTAAAAGGAAAACCCATCTCTCAGGATTGCTATTTCACCACACAATCAGTTCCCTGTGTTAGAAAAGCACTCCAATTTCCTTCAGAAATTGAAAGAATTGTGCAAATAGCGGTATTTTTTCCTCAGATTTACATGTCAGAGGAAAGTCTGCCTTTGGTTTAGTGGAAGCTAAATCTGGCTTTTTCTTATCCAAGTATCAGATTACCTAGTGTCTGAAAGATTTATTATGTTTATAAAGAAAAACAATTTCTTGGCAACAAATAGTTTCAACAACCACAAAGAAAGAGTTGTTTCAGGAATGAAAGTAAAACCCCTTATTTTGTCAGATTCTATTTTTTCCATCGTTATTAGGGGGTAACTCGCCTTGATAACAACAAGCTCTTTTTCTCCTCATCACAAGGTTGGGTAAGACCTCAGAAGATAGGAGGGATCAAAGTAACTAAGGGCACACTCCATTCTACCTATGCCGAGTAACACTCTTTAGTTGGAAACATGAACTGCTATCAAGGCACAAAACCCCCACACCTGAATGTGAAAGCTTTTCACTGTTTTCCATCCCATTTTTCTCATACCCTACAATATTCTACCTGCAGCTTTCCTGCACCCTATGATCAACACTTCAAATAATCTCAATGAGAAGGGATGAAGACGGAGTCTCTGCCACGGTTTCAGTCTCACACCTCTGGTGCTGCACTTGCTCAGCAAAACATAAACACCCAAAACTGAGGAAGTGAAAGCAGAAAAGTGACCTCTTGGCAAAACACCGTGAAGTCTAAATAATAATAATAATATTAATAATAATAATAACAACAACAATATAGCAAAATTACCAGGTCCTTCAAAATATGAGCATGGTCCTCCATACTGAGTCTTCTATGCAAAACCACATGCAGAATGGCGCACTGCAGGAGCATGGTATTCAAGTATGTGGCAAAGCAAGTCAAAGCCTGCTATTTTACTTATTGTTAATCATGTTTTGATAAAATTGAATATGCTGTTTGTATTTCCTTTGATTAATTTTAACAAGGGCAGCAATTGTCAGACTTAGAAACAGCACTTTTGCAGATTAAAAAGGTGGTGGAAATTTTCTAGCTTTGTCCATTCTAGGTGAGGAAGAAACCAGTGGAGCAATTTTCAGAGAAAACTAGGAATATCAGTTTAATCAACATGCACAACTCTTTTTGGAAGAAATAGCTCTGCTTCCTTAGTGCAAACAAAAACAAGATAGCATTTATCATGCTCAGACAGTTCACAAAACAGTGACTAACATATTTTGCAAAGGTTTCTAAAGATATTTTTATTTAGCAATATGAGGCAAATATTTCAGCTTGATGACAATAGATCAGAAGTATGGAACAACAAATACAAATTGGAATTTTTTATTTTTTTTTTTACCCTAGGACTTGAGAAATATCTGCAAGCTGACTAATAACTCTGGTCACTTCCTCTCTATCTCACTCTTGTAGAGACTGTGAAGGACTCTTAAATATTTTTTAAATGCAAACAAGAAATAAGAAACAGGAAAAGTGTGGCTATATACAAGAAAATGGGTATCTAAAATTTTAAAAAAAAAAAATATAAATTACACACATTAGTCAGCTCCAGGGCTATTGAATTCAGCTGGAGCTTCTCCTCCATCAGCCTCTATGACCTTTGGACCAGACCCACCACTGTTGTGATGAAGTGCAGAGTTCTCATCTCTTGCAGAAAAGGGCTATTCAGCGCAAAAGCCAGTCCCTGTGCTGGAGCCCTCCTACCCCAGCTGGGACTGAATTCAGATCATACTTCAGCCAGGACACCTGAGCTGAAATCCAACCTATTTAGCAAACACAGCACATTGTTTGTTCAAGTAGATATCCCATTTCAAATGCAAGCATCATATGGATGGACTCTGTCCAGATCTCCTTTGAGTCCAGCTGACTGACTGGAATCAAATTTATCCATCTACTCTGCTGCTCTGTGACAGTCTGGCAATACAAAGCAGTTATGAATTTAGGGAACCACTTGAAGCATACTTGGCCCAAGTATAAATGGTTACAAAAGGGAATGGGCAAGGCAGTGCGATCTACCCAGCACAGATGTTTTAAGGTATCTTACAACTTATAAAGCTTTACTTTTCTGCAGGTGACCGCCTTGTTCTGTGCAGCAGTGAGAACAAGGGACTGGAGGATGGATGACAGCTTTCATCTGTCACAGGAATTTTTCCATTGTGTTTTCTGCTCTGTAAAAGGTGAAATAATTCACTTGGCTTTCACCAGCTCCTTTACAGCTCTATAAAAGGCAAAACTGATATGGAAACAGAATGCTTATGGGCAAGACAAAATCAGTGTGATGCACTTTTGTAGTCTTTTCCAAATACAGTAAGAGTATGGTGTGGTTTGATGTTTGGGTTTGTGGGGGTTTTTTTTGTTTGTTTTTGGTTTTTTTTTTGTTTTGTTTTGTTTTTATTGTTTGGGGTTTTTTTTTTTGTTTTTATTGTTTTGGGGTTTTTTTTGGTTTTGTTTCTTTCTTTCTTTTAAAGGAAAATGGCCTCTGTAAAATTCTGATAATTCAGAAATTACCTAAATCTTCCACCATTCAAAATCTTTCAGTAACTTAAAAGGTGTCACCTTTTTAGCAGAAACCTTTTCTAAACAAATCCTAAAATATTACTAATGGATTTTTTTCTTATTTCCTTTTTCTTTTTTTCAATTGAACCTACTCAATCTTGAAACAAGCTATGCTGATATTCTGAACAATCTTCATGTTCTTTTACTGTGTAATGAAGTACCCCCTAGGGATACTCAGCACTGGATGATCTTTCACAAAAACTAGTATGAGCTGTTACAGCACTCTCAGCTTTACTGGAATAAAGACAAGATTTTTTTCAGAAGTACTGATCCATTTGGAAACACACAGTTCAGTAAGTAAAGGAATATGTGGGTCCTCAAATCAAATCACCTTCCATAACTCCTGTAATTAACCAATTTCCGGTAATTTTCCTACATAATTCTCCATGCTATTTTCATCTTTTTCACATAGATCTGGAAACCACATTTGTTCCATTTGGTAGCTGGTTCTTACTGTAGTGTAAGTACCTCAGCACTTTGCTAGGCCACGTTTCTTCTTACTGACAGCTATACAGATTCCAGCACAAACCATAAGAGCAAAGCAGACTCAACTTCTGGAACTATTTGAAAACCTTGAGACTTTCAGAGCTTCATTCACCTCTCCTTTTTTGTTATATCATCACACTCATTGCTTTTACAGAAAAAGCAGTTGGAGTCTTTCCATACTTCAGTGTCTTTGTTCCTGTCTTAACTTGCATGTTCTAGCTTCACACATTTAGTTGTTGAAAATGTTAACATATTTTTGTCTTGGGAAGATCATTCAAAAACCTAAGCTTAGAAACATAACATCACATCTGGTTCTTGAGCTCAAGACAGTTTAATAATCATGGTAGAGAAAACTCCAGGTTTCTGAGTATTAATTGTATTTATTAATTAATTTATTAATTTATTAATTTATTAATGTCTGTGCATTATCAGCTAGAAATCACTATAGTGCAAATGAATCAAAACAACTTGTGCTGTATGAAGCCAAATTGTCATTTTGCACTTCCATGAGAAAAATAACCTCTGGCAGATATCCCCCACTGATGGTTGCACCAGCAGCAAAAAAGGCTCTGAAGGGCTTGTACATGCAATAATATGTTCTATCAATCAGTCTTACAAGTTAACGCCATTTCCAGCCAATGCACAGGTGGCAAAGGGCCATTACTGGCCAGCACAGAATAGGAAAGACATCAGAATGCACCAACCATTTTGAGTGCTAGAACTCCTAAATTAGTGTCACAGCTGACCCTCTTGTCAGTAAGTCTCCTAAACCAGTAGTAACTGAATATATACATGCATAAATATATGCATGTTTATATTTGTAAACATTTCCTGACAGGAGCTGGATTTCCCTCTCCTGTGTATTAATTTGCTCTCTCTCATACACACATTCCTTGGAGTGTATTTCATCAATATTTGGAGAAGTCTTAGAATCGTAGAACCAACTAGGTTGGAAAAAACCTTTGAGATCAAGTCCAACCATTATCCCAGGACTGCCAAGACCACCACTAAACTGTGCCACTGAGGGCCTCATCTACATGTTTTTTGACCGTTTCCAGGAATGGTGATTCCACCAGTTCTCTGGGAAGCCTGTTCCAATACCTGATCACCCATTTGTACATGGATGTCCATTATAGTCCATGCCCAGAGCTTCCACACATTCGTGAAATGTAAACAGCAGCTACACTAAGAATCATAAATATAGGCTGTATCATACAGACTAATGCTGGAAGACAGAGTTGTAATTTCTTTTAAAATTTATTTTATAGAAAAAAAGTTACACTCTAGTCAGATACCCCATAACATTTCACGCTGATAAACTTACTAGACATTTAAGGTATGACACCAGTGCACAGATCAATGAAGGCATATTTTATGTAATTTGGGTGTCTGCCAGCTGCATTTTTCTCCTCATAAAGGTCATGTAGGACCACCACTCATGATCCACACTGATTCAACATGTGCCTCTGGTACCCAGCAATTGTGCTGCTGACGCTCCAGGTCCTTTGGCTGGCATTGTGCAGCTCTTCATAACTCAGCTGGAGACTTGTGCTTGATGGTGTCATCCAACACTAAACATAAGGCTGTTCAGAAAGCTTCTCTTGCACGAGGGTGCCTTGCCCATTGCAGTAGTGCCTTTGAGCTGGCACAGCACCTGCTGTGGCAATAAAAGTCCAAAAGAGGGAATGGAGCCTGCAGCCCACTGCGGCACCATGTGTCAAGGGCACTACAGCTTCCTGTCTTATAGGAAATGCCCACTCCATGACCTGTGGTTTATGCTGTCTGGACAGCTGTGTCTTCACTTCCTGGAGCAAAACAAAACAGCGCCAAAAGTGTCTGTCTTTTCCTTTTGTTTCACCACTTGTCTTTGTCAGTGGCTTTCTGAACTTGTGTGCCCAGCTGAAATTAATACACCCAGAGCCTCTGCAGAGAAGGCTAGGGGAGTAGAGGAGGCCCAAGGGGGAGTGTGAGTATTTGCTGTTGATATACACATAAATCAGAACCAGTGTATCATTCTACTGGATCTCTGAAGCAGGATCAAGGACAAAGGAACCTCGGTTTGTGACATTTTGCTCCTAGCTTTTATGTGTCTGTTCCCCAGACTTGTACGAACAGCCCTTGGCATAAGTAATAGCAAATGCCAAGGAGAGAAAGGCACATCTTTTTGCAGCTCCACAGAAGCCAGGATGGATGCATAATAGGCAGGCGGCAAGGATGCATGTACATATATCTACCTGAGCTTCAGAGCTGGCACCTCTTCTCAGAAGAGGCTGATGCAAAGGAAAGGTAGACAGGGAGGGAGAAGGAAAAGGCAACTGAAGAAGTGGTAAGCACTGCTCTCATCCTGCAGAGTATCACCCTGGTCAAACACCCCATTAGTGCATCTGCGTCACAAGTGACTGTCCTGCTTCTGGATTTCCCTTTTGCAATACAAGGTAGATATCAAGAGAAACACGGAAGAAGGCATGCCAGGGTCTCCTCCAGACGGTCTTTCTTGTTCACACACAGAAGTATACCTCAAAGGTGAGTTTTATAGACTTCTGCTGCTGCCAGTACACTGTGACTGTAAGCCTGGAGAGCTTCCTGCTGCAAGCCTTAGGTTTAGATTCCTGGTGCACTGGTGTCACGGAGACATATATGTTTAGTGGAAGAGGGTCAGTGAGGCACTACACATACAAGTGTCTATATCACTTAAGTGCTCACCTCAGTTCTGTTTGGATCACTGCAACTAGATTGCTTAGCACAGATTGTGTGACAGGTCACTTAACAGACAAGTATCAAAAGATGTTATGGATGCTCTAGATTTGGGTCCCCTTCCTTGCATAATACACCAATAGACTTTGTCCCCTGAAATGACTCCTCTAGCCTCAAGTCATGGCATGCATGCCCTCAGTGTCGGGACACAAAACCACCAGCTAGGTGGGCTGCAAAACAACCTTCTCATTATTTCAATCACTTTAAACTGGAAAACAAAACAAAACAAAACAAAACAAAACCACAATACAAAAAGGATGATTATTAGGTCTTAAAGCCAGAGACATAACCCATGGGACCTAAGGAGACCCTGGGCCAACTGCTACAATGCCTGAATGTAGCCAGTCTGCTCTAGAACCACTGGAATGGAGCTGCATGGATGGAGGACATTATGCCACCATTTTGGCTGGGAGGCACTTTGTTTAGTCTGCAATATGGTCACAGGCAGGTAGACCCCGGCCTTGACATTAAGCTGCAGGGTGTGGTGCCTACCTTGCCCTGATCATTACTAAATCTAAAAACCACTGCCGGTAGCATTTGCAATTGAGGGAAATGGCCGAGGTGAGTCTCTGCAGACAGGACGCCT